>NC_081405.1:681666343-681966343 GCF_030272615.1 Cryptomeria japonica | reverse complement strand
CATTTCAATAGTTTCTTTGAGCAGCTGCTTGGGCGGCTTCAACTGGTAAAGCCACAAAATTACCATCAATTCGCGAAGCTTCTATGAAATTGTAATGCCCCCATTTTTCCTGTGATCACTCAGTTGCATAGTTTTGCCTATTAGCCATCTCCGTAGGCAATTACAAAGGCTAGAGGATGGTTGGCTTTACCAAGAGGAGTCTATAGTCACTTTTTGGCCTTGGTGAGCTTAAGTTACATAGACTTTATAATAATGCATTATAAAGTTACTTTTTCTATAATTAGAAAATTCTAAAGTAACTTTATTAAAAAGGAGATTAATAAAAGTTAATGATGAATTATAAAATGGCCCCCTGGCACATTTCCCTAGAAGTTATAACTTAAAGGTTATAACTTATATATATGGCCACTTTTAATGAGGAATTAGATCCTCAATGGGTCAAACCACTTAGGGGAAGTTATTTTTTAATAAAAAGAAACATTTTAACATGTTTTTTGATGCCAAAAGTACAACCCTAACCCCAAATTTGAATTAGGGTTTGAGGAATGTTTAAAAGACATTGGGGGTAGCATTTTATTCATTATTCATTGGATATTTGACAATTTCTTCCCTGTAGCGCTATGCAGCAGCAAACTCAATTGGAGTTTCAAGTTGAGAACGAAAACTCTCACCCTTATTCAGTGTGTGGATGAAAACCCGTTCACCTTTGCATTGAAGGAATCCTCTTTCAAGTCATTTGGGGCCAATATCTAGAGGAAAATTCATACTTCCAGCAAGAATAAATCATTTACAACGCATTTGAGCAGATTGGAACAGATTGGGGAACATTTTCCAGCAGTTATTGTGCTTTTAATGCTGGCCATATCATTCCCAAGCTGGCCGTACCCTCTTTGCTTCTCCTGTGAAGCCATTAAAATATATTAGAGGGTTTTGATTCAGAAATTTGTGTAAATTCATTGTTGGCAGCAAATAAAGACAGATCAGTGGTTCTTTCAGAGAAATTTTAACACATTTGGGCTACATCAGCATTTTAGTGAGGAAAAAGGGTCAATTCTAAAGGTTTCTCCTGGTGAGAATTTGGAATAAGCACCTCATCTGCTATTTCCTCCTTAAATTGTTTTTGATAATTATATATAAGGAGAATAAAACACATTGGAACAATTTGCAACACCTGGAGGCTCCTGTATTGCTTTGTGCACCACCTCCAGCATTAAAATAAGCTCATCCAGCCAAGGCATTGGACACCTGGTAGGCCAGTTTTGGCTCTAGTTGTCTTAAATAGTCATTCTCTTGAATTTATAATTTGCTGCAATAAAATCTGAGTTCTGAAATTTTATTTCAGTCAATTGTTTCTTTTATGTATTGCATTCTTCTAGGCAATTTTTCATTGGCATAAGCAAACAAAACCCCCAAAACTAAAAAAATATCAAAATTCACCTCAAACCAATAAAACAATTTGCTGGTCAAAGATTTGAAAGCAAACAAAAAAACTTCAAATTGGATCAGATTCTCAGTTGGCATCTTTCAGAAACCCTCATCATAGCACTGGTTACAATCAAATCTCCATTAATAGCTCGGGTTCGCATTCATCAAGAGCATACGATCTCTACCCATAACGCTTCTTCCTCTTGGCCCTCTCTCTCTAAGAATTGGTGCAAGTTCTTACATTGATGAAAGAAAAAATACAAGAATAAGGCTAGATCGTGGACATCAAAGGACAGGCAGCACCACTTCCAGGTGCCTCAATCATGGGTGCTAAATGAAATAGAACCCTCTCAAGTTGTAGGTGCTCTGGGCCACAATCATCAAGCAGTTCAGTCTCAGACAATAGTTAGAGGAATTGCAGTTCATATTAGAGATCATACCTGATGGTATTGCTCATTGGAGACGGGTAACTTGTGATTGTGTAATCTCTGTGATATCATAAGCTTCTTGAAATAAGGATTGGTAAATCTGCTTGAATGTTGAATATAAAATCTGATAAACTTTGATAGAAGGGAGCTTGTATGTGTGTTCTGGAAATGTGAATATGAATGATCTATATCTGATTACATTAACAAAACTTCATGCTAACTATTGTTTCAATCTGTTCTAATGTAACTTGAGAAATTTAATCATTGTCAACAATCTAGTATCTTTTACTGGTATCAGAGCTTAAGTCCTGCCAGCCTGTAGCGTCAACCGATGAGCGAATGAGAACAAAGGTACCCGCAGAGAGAAAAGGAGGGTACCAGTATGGGTAATACAGGTGAAGATGAAGCTAAGGCCTTCTTTAAGAGGTCTGAAGAGCTTCACACTAGCATGTCTGAAACATTGAAGGACCAGCATGGTGATAAGCCTGCAAATGACACAGGTGAAGGACAACCTGATCGAGCTAATGAGATGGACCGACTTCATACTGAATGCAATGATTTGAGTGCAGCAGTCCATGATAACATGACCTTCACTGAATACTACAAACTGAAAACAAAAGGAAGGCATAGGAGGAAGAGGTATTGCCTTAAAGATAAGCTAGATGGAAAGACTGATATGAATGAGAAGAGTAAAGAGCGGAAGCTAGAAGAAACACACTTGAAATAAGGAAACCCAGAAGTTACTATTGAAGAAAGGATAGAAATAAAAGAGGAATCACTTCAGCCATATGAGGATATGGGCAAGCAAGAATCAACTATTGCACCTTCAAGTGGAGAACACATAAGTCTTCATGGCGACCACAAGGTTGAAGAAATTGTTGTCCCGGAGTTTGCCAAACCGGCACTAATTGATCAGCTATGTCGAGAAATTCAGTCATCTATGGCAGCCATAACGCATCAGGATGATAGTGTGTGAAGTCTTATATTGTTGACACTCAATATTTGAGGGAAGAACCTTTTATGATGGTCAAGCACAAAGAGCACTCAAATTTGCATGGACATGAGGAAAGGTATGAGTCACGTATTTATATTTGTAAATACAGAGTGCATCATGGATCATGAGTCACCTCTTTTCAAGAGCCCATTGAAGGTTCAACTCATAGTTATGGAAGAAATAGTTGAGAATGCATTTAGTGGATCAGCTAACAGTGATATGCATGCATGTGAAGATGGAGACATTTGTGATTCAGATTTGGTTGGACATTTAGCCATCCTTGAGGGATTCAAGGAGTCTACTTGTGTTGAGACAACCCCGTCATAAAGAAGATTCCTTCGTGGAGTATGAGGGTGCCCCAATTTCAGAACTTGTGACACATCTCATGGAGGCAATTCATGGTGAGTTGCAGCTATTCTATGATCCAAGATATGAAGATGATTCCATAAAGGTAATTGATTTTGAGTGGCATATGCTGGAGTTTCAGATGGAATATGGTTTATGGCTAAGTCACCACGTTCGAATTAGAATCCGAGTTCGGCAACCATAAAATTTGGATGAAGTTTGGGAAGGGCAAAAAATTCGGAAAACAAATTCGGCATTAAATTCTCCTTGTATAATTTTATTTTTAAAAAAATATAAGTAATATATCCAATAAATTATCAAATAGTTTAAGATTGCAAAATAGATTTGAAATCATTTTAAAAAGATATCAAATTTATAAAATATAATCCATAAGAAACATGTGAAATCACGATTGCTGAGATGTTTTTTTGTCAAAAACATACAATCAAAAGTCAAGACTTTGGAACTTCAAAAGAGTTAAAAGTCATCAAGAGTGTGAAGATGTTTTTTAGTCAAAAAGGTGCAATCAAAAGTCAAGATTATAGAACTTCAAAAAAGTTCCAAGTCATCAAGAGCACATGGCTGAGCTGTTGTAGCATAATCATTAGTATCCCTGCCTAATTCATCATCTAGAAAGTCGAGCTCAACTAGAACTCCAGCTGCTATGTCTTCTGAAATTTGTTGTTGTGAAGAAGATGTGGAGTCATTTGCTGATCTGTTCATGAACAATTTTAAATTGTTGCAAATGTAGACAAGATCTCCCAACTTTCTGGACAGCAACTTGTTTCTCTTTTTGGAATAGATGTGGTTAAAGCAACTCCAATTCCTCTCACAAGCTGATGAACTTGATCCTTGACTCAAAATTTGAATGGCAAAGCACTATAGTTTAGGAGTTTGTGCTCCATAGCTCATCTACCATCTATAAGCAGATACCTCATCTCGTATCATATCATCTTGACCTGCTTCTATTCCAAACAACCCTTCTCCTTTCTTGCATTTCCAACATTGGTCTTTGATTAGAGTTGCAGTTGTTCGATCTCATTCAAACCTGCTAATGGCTTCATAAAGCCCTACCATAATTGCAAAATCACCTTGTCTATCAATATGAAATAACTTAGGCTCCAAATAGCAGTTGTTGCATGTAAAGGTGTGTGCATCATTTTCCATCTAGAATCAATTATCTCCCATATCTCCATGTACTCTACTTCTACATTATTTGGTGCTCTCTAAATAGATTACTTACAACAGCCCATGCTTTCATAAAGCATGCCAAGGCAAGGAGTGTCACCATGCGAAGAACATCAACAATTGGTCCACATATATTGAAAACCTTTGCTTCACTTTCCCCAAAGATGTTTAAAATAATTTGCTTTATGTTCTTTCCCTTAGCACTTTTAGAAAGCGTTGAACTTTCCTACTCAATGGAACAAACAACCAATCTCAAAACTGCTTTCTCTTCAACCACTCTTTTCAAAGTGATATAAAATGAAGCAAACCTTGTGTCACAAAGCCTCAACTGTAATTTTAAACCCTAGGTATATTAATCAGATTTACATAATTGATTATGCCCTAGGTTGTAATCAGATTTGCAGTATTTTAGTAAACCAACTTAGATTAATTATGCCCTAGATTGTAATCAGATTTGCAATATTTAATAAGCCAACATAAATCAGAAATAAAACAGTAGACAAACAAGCATACCCTGGGAAAACCTCCAAAGAGGAAAAACCCAGCATGAAAGACCCACAGGTCAGATTATATATTCTCCTCTAAATATAAGTACAATACTTAGCTTGAATTTGATCTTCACATATCAGATCTGTCCCTTGTATGCTTCAAAGCCTTGCATAAAAACCACTATGTCCTCTTGGACAATTTCGCACCAATCTGAAATACAATTTTGCACCAATCTGAAATAGTTCGCACTCTTCCTTGAATTCGCACAGCAGAGCTAAATCGCCTTTGTATGTGAACTTGATGATTGTGTATTGACTTGCAAATTGTCATTTATTTATATGCATCTTTTGCACTTTGAAATGTAAGTCGGCCTCCTTGGTTTTTGGCGCCAATAGTTAAATGGCGTGTATTTAGCATAGCGTGGCAATGTGAATAAGAGAGGGTCACATTACCCTAGGATAGGACCTGGTTCTAAAGGGGGTTCGAATGTTGCCTTAAGACAATCCGAACCCCTATAACCCTAGTTACAATCAACATCAACAACTCCCTAGATGCATGTTGCCTATAAAGACTTAATGGGAGACAATTTCTGATGAAATTTGCAAATGCTCTCCCTCGATGAATTGCTTCATGTATCCATGGGAATTTAGCCAAATCATGAAGTGACAAATCTAGACAATGGGTGCACATGGGTTCCAATATATTTGTGGGTACTTCTCTACAATCAGCCTCCCAGCTCCCACACAATTTGCTGGACTATCAGTAACAACTTGAACCACATTTTCCACACCTACTTCAAAAATCACTGCCTCTAATATCTAAAAAATATACTTTGAAGTTTTCTTTTGGTTCATGGTATCAATCACTTTCAAAAACACAACACCTTCAGGGCAAGCTACTAAAACATTAATCAATGGCCTTTGACATATATTTGACCATCCATCACTCAATTTAGTGCAACCTGTTGACTTCCAAGAGTCTTTGACCTTAGCTAATTTTGTTGTCACTCTATCTTCTGACCTCTCTAAAAGAGTTGTCCTGAAAGCCTCTGAACCTGGAGGTGTGCACCCTTTGCCAAACTCTGCAACTTTCTAAATTGCATTACAAAAATGAGGATGCCACGTTGAATGGAATGACAATTAAATAAAACATATCAGCTAATGCATCATCCACCTGTTGTTTTTCTTTTGGTTTCCAAAAGCTGTTCAATGTTCCACTTTCTTTTGATGCACTTGTGGCCTTGAGTGAGCTGGAAGAAGACATAATAGAGGTGAATTTGGACACATCCTCTTCAATTCTTTGTTTTTTTGTGTCTTCTTCATCATTCCTACAATTGAAGAGGATTGTTCTATCTCTAAAGCAGCTCTTATTTCTATAGTCACATTTGGACATGCTTTAACACCTCCTCCTAGACCCCCAATAACACCAAGCAAGTGGTCCCTTGCCCTTGTTAAACTTCCAGTAAAAAATTTCTGACACTTGGTACAATGGAGATCAGCACCATTGCGGGCCACATATTTCCATAATTCGTCTTCTGATTTTTTTGGAGCCATTAAATTATGATCTGCATGAGTTAATGGAAAAATAATATTTAATATTTAAATCATTAACTAAATTTTATTTAAATAACATTAAAATAAAATATATGAAATTTGTATTTTTGACTTTAAAAAACAAAATAAAAACTAAGTTTATTTTAAATAAAATAATTTATTAAATTTTAATTTCAAACTTTCAAAATAAAAGTACTAAATTTGATTTAAAACATTCACTAATACTTTACATTTAAACATGTATATAATTTTTTTATATTTTTTAATCTAAAAATATAGAAAACAAAATTAAAACAAAATAAAATTATTAAACAGATTTTTAAACAATAAAATTTATTTAAACGTGAATATAATTTTTTAACCTTTTTAACTCTAAAAAAAATATAAAATACTAATTTTTATTTTTAAAAACTAATCTTTAAAAACAAAATAAAATTACTGAACTGCAATTTTTTAAACAGTAAAATAAAATATATTAAATTTTTTTACTTTGAAAAACAAAATAAAAAATAGTCAAAAATAAAATAATATTAAGTTAAATATATTATTTGTATGCGTTAATGTTTTAATAAAACCTAAAAAAATAAATCTAAGCGAGGGCCTACCTAGGTCTGGCGGACGACGAACTACGGCAGTAGCACTTGCAAGCTCCAATGGCGAACGATCAACTGAGGCGCAACAAGTCACAGCAATAGCACATCTTACGTCTTCAATAGGAGCTTCAGTGCATTCTTCAACAAAATGCGAAGCCCACAAAAAGCCAAAAGAGAGCCCACGAAAAACTAGAAGATAGCCCACAAAAATCTCTACAATCGATCAAAATTGACTACCAAATGCTCTTAGTGATTTAACCTAGCCAACATTTCCTGCAAAATGATCTCCATGAAACTGATGTGCTTTCCCGTCAAGTTTGGTGCTTCATATATATTAAAAAAAGATGAAAGCCCTAAAAAACGTGGCATTAAAATATTTTAGCAAAAACACGTCATTCATTTTGCCGTGCAAGTTTGACTCGAACCTTTCCGAATTTTATAAACGTTTTTTAGGTTCGGCGAATTTTGAACCTGGTGCCAAAAGTTCGGCGAATGCGGTGACTTAGGTTTATGGTATGTAGATGAGCTCATAAGGGTAGAAGTATTCCAGCCCTAATCCACTAGCTTGTACCTCACATAGTGTTGATAAACTTAGCACAAATGGTCGTTGGAGCCTTTGGAGGTATCGATTGTTTCATTTGGAGTGAGGTTCTCAATTGGATAGATATCGCTCAGATTTATAACAGCAGCATGTGGTGTGTGAGCGTGATGATTTGAGACTCTGGTGGTACAACAGAGAATTGCTTGAGTGCAAGCATGTTTGGGCCGAGAGGATTGTAATGTCCCCAATTATTGAGGTGACAATTAATTAAATTGATTTTTATTAAGTTGTCAATAAATTAATGAAATATTCAAATGATAACTTAATATTAATTAATTTAATTAAATAATAATAAAATATTATTATTATTAAAGTTGACCAAACCACCCCCCCTGTTTATGGGGCTAGGAAGGTTGATCTTCCTATCAACCCTTGAGGTGGTGTGAATTGGACTGGATGGATCAAAATAAATTTTTATGGGGCCTTGAAAGAAAATTTGGGGCCTAGTGGGGCTAGCAGCATCACATGTGATCACAATGGAACTATCCTTGCGGAGAGATCAATACACCTAGGGGAGGCCATGAACAATATTGCAAAATTCAAGGCTCGTCTATTGGGATTAGATTTGGAAGTGAAGTTGAAAGTGACCCGACTTCACCTTGAAGGTGAATTTTTAATCACCATTAATGGCATTAGTCAAAACTCAGACTCCCAATTGGAAACTCACCCGTTGGCTCAAACCGATTCGCGAACTAATCAACGAATTTATGGATTTCAAACTCACACATGCATATAGGGAGGGAAATGGCCTAGCTGATGATCTTGCTAATTTTGCATCAAAGAGTTGCTTATATGATGCGGAATATGAAGTACATGACATGTGGCACACTCGGACTGAATTGGCGCAACCCCTATGAGGTTGGGGATGTTGATAGCAATTTATTGTTGCACAAGGTGATGACGGAAGAGGCATGATATTCCATTATGGCACGATTGGCTAGTGTACCATATATGCTCGAACCCAATGAACTTTGATGTATACAACCCATATCTAGGAATTATTCATGTAACTAAGGATGATGTGTCGTTTTACCACATTGCCATTGGATGATGAGCATATCTGCAAAGGACATATAATTTATGAGATGCCTAAATTTCATTTTGGGATTTCCATTTCCCTACCCCCATGCAAATATGAGGAGATTTGAATTACTGTCTGAAGCAAGTGGCATGATATCATGGTGTGGTGGTTTAAAGCTTTGATCAACAAAGGACAAATTGCATTTTCCTATTTATCCTCCCGAGTGGCCATTAGTGGCTCATATCATTTGTCTTGGAGTACAGAGTTTGCAGGGATAAAAATGAACACTCCCATCAAATTGATCTTTGCTAAGCGGCAGATGTCTTATTTAGGGGAGGTAACGGGGAAGAGGCTCAAAACCATACTTAATTCATCTCATTGTTTGGTTATTCATGCACTGAAGGCCAATTTAGGGGAGGAATTTCTCAATGCTTGCCACAGGCATTGTGTTAATACCGACATCCTTGCCATGTTCTTGGTGATAGTGCTGAAAATGGGGGAATTGAAGCAAGGAGCAAAGTTTCTGAGATGGAAGGTCTTCCAAAGCTCATTTCTTGGGGAAATGGAGGTTGTTTTGGAGAATGTGGATGGAAAGATGATGGTTCCTCTCCCGCAAGGCTACTTTGTGGTCCGCCGCCATGGGAAGGAAGTACCTAAGTTGCTAGTGCTTACTACATTTGAACCTGAAATTTTCGAAAGTCGAAAACTAAATTTTGACATGAACATTGTTATCCTCAAAAAGCTATTGGGGATTATGTTGAATGAAGGTGGTGACTGGAGTAAAAACTACTTGAGGGCAGAAGGTCTTGATAGTGATGATGATGAAGCTGAAATTGGGGAGGTTATCAAAGAAGAGTTGCTGATGAAGGTCTTGGAGAAGGGCCTTCCTCTTGAGGCTGAGATGGTGGGACACGAGCAATGCGGAGCTGAATGTCTGGTGTGAGCTGAGTTTGAGGGAAGGAAGAGCATTGAGTAATGGCTCTTTAAATGTTAAGGTTTTTTTGTATAATCTATATACTATAGGTTATAGTTGACATTTTGCTAGCATATATCCCTAGTATGGGGTGTTAGTTCTACACTTTTGTGTCTTCTAGTGTATCAAGGGCACCATTTTGAGTTGGGTGTTCCTCATTCTGCATGTTGAATATCTGTATGGTTGGGGACTAGATGTTAATAGGTGGTGTTGTCTCAGTGCACTGGGCACATATAGTTATTGACATCTATGTAAGTTTTTATCTTAAATAATATAATGGGTGTTGCCTCACAGCAACTATTAATCTACCAAAAAAAAAATATTAAAGTTGGCCAAGTCAGCCTAATCTTCTAGAAAGTTCCTAGAAGTCTTTATAAGGAGTTTGTTGGATTGTGGCAAATCATGCTTTTCGATTTGATAAACACTTGATGATTTTTGGAGACGAAAACATTCAAAGTTTGAAGAAGGGCTAGACAAAAACCTAGTTCTTCCTAAGGGGTGGATTTGTTGATTTGTGATGGAATCTACATCTGGGAAAATTAGTCTCCTTTGGAGACAAATTAAATAAAGATACTTGCATCTATTTCTTTTTTTTTGGGTCGGTAATACGTATATTTTATTAATAAGGATCTATAAATACAAAACTATTTCAAGATTTTGCGAAACGTTTGAACCATACAAGCGGACACCCATCAAAACCCCCACACTAGACACTAAACCCCACCATTAAACCAGACAATGCACCACCAACCAGTTGGCTTGATTCAAAAAGAGCCAACTTTTGCACATGTCGAAGGGCTACAACACCATTACCAAAAATTATCACCCCGAGCCTACAGACAGACTTCAGATACCACCACTACTTGAAGACTCAGACTACTAAAAGCCATACATAAATCTTCATCAAATTTACAAGTATATTAATATTCCAAAATTTACATACCAACCGAGCTTTAAAATGGCCAACATTGTAAAACAAAATTTTAAAAGAAACAAACAAAAACCCATCCAACCCTAGGCTAGGGCACATTGTGAATTAGGTCGCTCGAACCCTCACCTGCATTGTTCATTTCTGCTCCTTCCGTTGCAGCTCCAGCAAGCGCCACCGGCCGTTTTTTCTACTTCATCCTCCTAGCTCCCACCATCTTCCTCTTACCCTTCACCTTCAATTCCCTCATTACAAGTCCAAAGTTCCAATACCATGAGACTCTGCCTCCCTTTCCTTCAAGTAAAGCTTGAGCGAATCCCAACCTATTGCAGCTTCCGCTCAGCGTTCATCACGGTCTACCCCAAAAGGCCATCGAATAAAAGGCACCAGCTTCCTCAATTCATGAATGCCATCAATGTCAAGACCCTCTCTAGCATCAAACTCCATGATGAAAATGTTGTCATTGATGTCAAAGGCCAAAACAATAATTGTCATTGGCGTAAAAACAATTGAATGAGGTTATTATCATTACTGTCAAAGAAATTGGACTCAGTTAAAGTTAAATTATTTGGTGAAAATATATATAGCAGATATGAAGAGTTTATCCAACTATATGGAATCATGAAGAAATGAAGAAGATGATCATAAAGTATATATAATAATCACACACACAGGTCCAGGCACAATAATCTATGAATAACAATTAAGGATATTTTGATCAATGCATTTTAGGCAGCAAACAATAAAGAAGGCAAAAGTGAGTGATTTATATGCTTAAGACAAAGACAGTAAGCAACAGATGGCAAGCAATCTGTTTCAGACTATGATGACTAATTGACAATGCAATAGTCAGCGTCCTTATTTCTTCATGATAGAAAAAGTGTAATCAGTTTTAAACATGTGGCAATAAATTTAATAACAGTGACTTAATGGAGAAAAAGAAGTTCATTCTTAAGACAGCTACTGAATCGACTCTTAAAGCAGCGAATTACATTTATACTATGGGACAGCGATCTTATTTTATGAAGAATGGCACCCTTACTATGACTAAGTATTAAGGAGCAATCAGATTGAAAAAAGATGCGATGCAATTCAGATATCCAGCACCTAGTGATTTGGTGATTACATAAATGATTGAACGTGGCAATTATCACTAATATATAAGTGCAGTGAATGATGGGAACTGAATGTTTGAGTTATCGAATATTCAGACATGTGACGGAAGCACAAATTGAAGAGTCTAAATAAGATGAGAGCTTTCCAGAGGAGATGAATTAAGACAACAATCTAAAAGCTATACAGTAATAAGCGATTTAATATGGTCAAAGACAATGACCATTATCCTTGGGAAATATTTAAGGACAGCGATCTATGTTATAAAGTCCATCACCCTGTTAGCGGCGATTACATCTTCTAAAGACACCAATGAAATACGATATAAAGAGCAGCGATGTGAATGATAAAGAATTAATAAAAGCAGAGGCCTCATCAAAGATTTGATTATAAACAGCAGCTATGGTAACTACAGGATGAAGAACATAGATTTAGTTTCAGTGATTCCATGATGAACAAAGGTTGTGATTCTAATTGAAGTAGAATGGTGAAAATATTTATTAATCAACAATTCGTATTAAGGAAATGCCCGATAAAAGAGTGGCAGCATCATTATGGATATGTTTCTCTTCAACAATGAATAATGGCGATGTGGTTAGCAATCAGATTTAGAGATGAAAAACATCAATATTAATGAAGACAGAGGAAAGCCGCGACTTAAGACGCAAATGTTAAAGACAAAAGAATAGCAACTATGTACCGGTCAACAATTATAGACAAAGACTTTGTCATTAAGTGTGATCTGATTAAAACATACAGCAAGCACTATACAGACATCAGCATACAGAAAGACTTATATTGCCAATCTCGAGGATTGAGTTGACAATATGTTTGAAGAATGGCGACTTCCTGTAAGCAGCGAGGATGTTTTTATCAGCAACCTGTATAATATAAACAACAAAGTTTTGGTAGCGGTCTGTAAAGAAAAACTGAATTTAAGTATATTCTATCATCATTTACACAGCAGCGACTTGTTTGAGAAGAAATATTACAGCAGATCCCAATACATGTGAAGAAGTTCTTGAGACAGCGCTGGAAATTAACGACAACAATTCTAGAATGATCACTAAAAGTCAGTGATAATATTGAAGATATTGAAGATTATCGTTTGTTTGTAAACTAACTTATTAAAGAAATGAGTTTATCAAAAGGGTGGAATCTTACTAAGCTGAAACGCTCACTATATCCACCAAAAGTTGTGTTTTGATTATGGTTAGTAATGACTTTCTAGAAAGATGCTTTGTTTTATGAAATGGTATGTCTTTCTACATAAAGACATAAATGTACGATGAGGTATATAAGACAATAGAAGTGTAAGTGTGTTGAAGTGTGTGTTATAGTGTATAATTCTGGAATTATACTCCAGATAGAAGGAAAGTTTTCAGATATATTTTGTGTTATGTGAGAATGATATGTGAAGATTGTTGGTGTGTGTAGCTGAGGTCGGACCCTTGTTTGGGCCGACCTAATGAAGAGGCATTTTTTATTAAATATAAATAAAATATAAATTATATTTATTATTTATTGAGGGCCAACTTGCATAAGTCCGCCACCCTTGAAGGGACACGTTGATTCCATAAGGGGCCTTTCAATGGGGTACAAAGGAAGATCATTTTTGTCTTCCATCCAGCACTCAATTCACTCAGTATTCACAACAGATAGAAGGATATCTACAGCAGAATCATAGCAGTTCATACCATCACAGCAGATAGAAGGATATCTACAGCAGATTGTGAATCATCAAGGAAGTCCAATGGTTGAATGTGTTTAGCTTCAAGTACTGAAGTGACTTTGTAATTCAACTTGCCATTTGTCACATATAATAAAGACATTGTTGCTGGGTTTTTCACCTTCAAGTTGGAAGGTTTTCTCAGGGTATATGCTGTGCAATTTTGTGTGAATGGTTTCGTATCTGCTTTATTGTTAATCTGATCTTAAAACTAACAAAGATATAAAAGATATGTATATGCAGATATAAAGAGGAATATGTGCAGATTTGTAAAGATGTATGCAGATATAGAGGAGTGTATGCAAATATAAAAGGTCTGCAGATGAATATATTGTATCAGATTTGAAGAAAAGAATATGAAGAAATTATAGCACATTTGTAGAAGAGATTATAGTAGATTGTGGAAGAAAAGTCATCCATCATCCCTTTTTATAGCAACACTGTCAAGGTGGAGAATCAGATTTGTGTGAAGTGGGTTGGTGCTCACGAATTCTGAAGTGAGAATTGGTGCTTCCAGTGGGTTGGTGCTCACAAAATTCAGAATTGGGAGTTGGTGCTTCCAGTGGGTTGGTGCTCACTAAATCAGATTTGGGAGTTGGTGCTTCCAATGGGTAGGTGCTCACAGAATCAGATTTGGGAGTTGGTGCTTCCAATGGGTTGGTGCTCACAAACAGTGTTAGAAGTTGGTGCCTCTAGTAGGTTAAAGCCTACAAACAATGTAGAAGAAGAAATTTATAAAAGCATTAATTTGTCGTGGTTTTCTCCCGTAAGGGTTTCCACGTATATATCTTGTGTTCTACTTGTGTTCTTCTTAGTTAGATCACATATGAATGTTGCCATGCAATGAATATGTTAATAAGTTATATACTTGTGATTGAAGTTGAAAAAGTTTAAATTGGTTGTTATACTGATTCACCCCCCCTCCCCCTCTCAGTATGTGGTCTTCACCCCGCTCCAAGCATGGCCATCTCGAGCAATTCCATCAATCCACATAGTCAGTCATCCTCAACACACCCCCTCAACACCTGCACCAGAACATCCTTCTGCTCACCCAACTCCAAACCCCAGGCCATCACCATTGTGACTACATCCACATGCGTACGATACTTCTGCATGGTCTTCAGAAAACATTCACCGAGAAGGGTCTCCATAATCTGCACAAACACTGCATCTCCAAACTTGAAAAGGTATTTAAGCCTCTTTGCAGTAACGTCGCCCACGAACACCAGCTGTTGTTCGGAGGTGCAAAGAGTGAACGTTGCTTCCATCCTTGTCAACACCTCGACAGCCATCGCTTCTGGACACAACCAAAAATGGGCCCAAACAACTATAAATAATGCTCCACCATCACAACATTCTCAGTCGTGCCAAATAATAATGGCAGTTAAATGCCAATCTGTACACCTCTGCCCATATCATCCTCCGATAGATCTCTAAAATCCTCCACATGACTTTCATCCACTTCCCCAGATGATGTCACCCACTTGGAAAGTACATTTGCCACTTCATTTCCTTCCCTCCGTGCATGTGAAATGCTATAATTTCTACTAAAATTTAAATCATTTGTTAAATGAATTTATTCAATTGCCAGGCTTGGGCTTCTCCTTTAATTATTGCATTGGTAATTATTTGGGAATCATCCTCTAGATGTAGGTTTTGAATTCCCAATTTAATCCCCCATCGGATGGTCAATATAGCCGCTCAGCCACATTATTTGTTCCCTCTGATAGTTTTTGAGCTCCCATCACCAAAATGTTCCCCTGCCACTCTCATATAACAAAACCTGCCCCTGAAACTCTAGGGTTTCCTTTTGATGCTCCGTCAGAATTTTCTTTGTACCATATCCTTGTTGAGGTGCATCCCATTTTACTTTACATCTCGAGACCCCAATCAGATTAACCCAGCAAAGCCCATGAACGGGCTACTTGCATATATTTCTTATTTTGAAATAAGTTCATTATATTCTAAATAGTGTTTGGCGAATCAAAGTTATATTTGGAAGCGGAAACATTATTATATCTGAAAAATTAATAGTTCCGGCAAATTATAAATTTTGATGCACTTGAATGTGTAATGTCCCCTCTATTTCATGACTTAGGAAATAGAGACATTTATCTTTCAAAGATCAATTGCAATAGGCTTCTTTCTATTTAATGTTAATGAACATAATTCTACACGGTTTATATTGCCAAACAACGATTTTCAAGACATTCTTTGAGTCACTGATAGTATACTTGCTATATGATGGAGATTATCTTGATCTGCAATATCATTTATATAGAATAGTACATCCACCCAGATTACAATAATGTGAACGAGATAATTGATATCTGTTGCAACTATAGATAGATATTGATTCGTACATAAATGGATCAGGTATTAGTCTGTCTGTTCTCCCTGAATATGGTCTTGATAACCACGCATTCAGTAGTTACAATTCTGATAGAAATTATGAAACTTGCTCCCAAAAAGGACGTCAAATAAGAATATGAATCTGATATATCTTTGGTTACCTCACAAAGGATCTCCTAAATGCAATCTAACTCTAACTAATCAACAATGATGTATATCTGTATCTGAGATAACTGATCTGCTTATATATAACAACGGATAGAGCCAAATGAATGATAGCCGTTTCTGAATTGTATCTTTATAATTCTGTGTTGAGTAATTAAAGACCCAATCGTGTATGAAGGCAATAAGATATTTATTTCCGCTTGTTCTTTCTGCGTATGTGCTTTATAATCCTTCAGTCTATTCAACGCCTCTCCTGATTAATAGACTTTGTGTGCTTGTGTCCTTAGCCCTTCAGATGATGGAACGTATACCATCCCCTCTTGGTTGTTTGAAGGTTCCTATGAGCACCACCTGGTCTGAGAACCCACCTTCCAATAACCAAATTCCCCCAATCTTGAAATGAGAGATTGTGATTGCTCTTTTATACCATGTGCTTGGGATGAGAAACTACATGGATGAGACATGTCTCACGTATCGTGGCGATTGCCTACCTTCATCACACTACTTCCTTGTAGTTGCATCCTTTCATTATTAATGCTATTCGCTGCATCATTATCCTTATGTTGATCGTTCTTTAATTAGTGGGTCATAACCTTTGATTAGTCTTCTTACTAATCGGTGATTAATATTTCTTCTCCACTTATCGATTAATATACTTAATATTTGGACAATATCGCGTTTCCCTTAAGGACAGATGGTCTTCTCTCCTTAATCGATATTGCAATCAATAGTTGCCATTTATTAATGGTGTTTTTTAATTGGTATGTGTTAGCCTTCATCAATATTATGATTATGCCTAATTGTCGCTGATGGCAAATATTAGTTACTATCGTCACTATAAGCTTGGTCGATATCTTGACAACCACATTTGTACTTTCTTCCTTGATAGAGATTGATAATCTCCTTACCATGCTTTGATCCGATACCTCACCAATAATTCATATTGTTATTGACCACCGATATGGTATTTGATATCTTCAATTTTTTTAGTCATCTATTCAATGATAATCTTATTGATGTCTTCCCTTGATTAGAAACACACAGGTATGAAGCACTGATATTTCTTGATTGCTGCTCATATTGAGATTCCATTCACTTCTTATTCCTTTTTCTCTACCTTATAGCCTTATTTCTTCATCTTTGCTTCTGATCGATCCATGGTGATACAGTGCACACGTTTGGTGGGGGACATCACAGAATGCATTGGCTCTTCATTGTTTGCCAAGTCATGGTTTATGATTATTATGGACAGAAGCTTTATTTTAAGATTGCAAATTAATATTATATTGAGGGACACGTGGCTTCCTATATTTTTATTGTTTTAGTGATTGTTTGCAAATGTTATTGAAGAGCCATAAGATTGTGGAATGTTATTATCAGGGCATTGAGGTTTGAAGTATTATTTTTGTGTGGGCTGATTTATAATTTAAGAAGACTTTTCTAAGGTTCAACATATGAAAGATTTAATTCAAGCTACAGCCATAACATTTATTTGAGCAGATATAATATTAAAGCGACTTCTGCAAGTCATTTCCACAATTTCTTTGCACAGCTGCCTGAACGGCTTCAACTAGTAAAGCCACAGAATTACCATCAGTTCGCGAAGCTTCTGTGAAACCCTCATTGTGGCACTAATTACAGTCAGGTCTCCATTAACAGCTGGGGTTCCCATTCATCAAGAGCATACGATCTCTACCTATATTGCTTCTTCCTCTTGTCCCTCTCTCTGAGAATTGGTGTGAATTCTTACATTGATGAAAGATGCAACACAAGAATAACGCTAGACTGTGGACATCAAAGGAGAGGCAGCGCCACTTCCAAGTGCCTCAATCGTGGGTGCTAAATGAAATCAAACCCTCTCAAGCTGTAGGCACTCTGGGCCACAATCATCAAGCGGTTCAGTCTCAGATAGAAGTTAGAGAAATTGCGGTCCATGTTAGAGATCAAACCTAATGGTATTGCTCATTAGAGACAGTTAACTTGTGATTATGTAATCTCTATGATATCATAAGCTTGTTGAAATAAGGATTCATAAATCCGCTTGAATGTTGAATATAAAATCTGATAAATTTTGATAGAAGGGAGCCTAAATGTGTGTACTGGAAATGCAAATATGAAAGATCTATTTCTGATTTCATTAACAAAATTTCATGCTAAGTATTGTTTCAATCTGTTCTAAATTAACCTATGAAAATTAAGCATTATCAGCAGTCTCTTTCATAGTCCTTTTTCCTGAAACATCACACTCTACCACGAAAGGTAGTGCAAAATTGAGTATCACAAGAATAGGGGCCCAATGCACAATATCTTCTGCAGATGGTCAAATGATACTCGTGTTCCCACGGACCAATACAAAGCCCCTCTTTTGGTTAATTCAGTCAAAGGCAAGTCTCTATTAAGAATTATTGTTTACATGGGTGTTTAAACTTTAAATAGCATTTAAGTATGTCTAATAAATACTAAGTTGTTAAGAAACAACTTAATATTATTGTTAGTGTGGTTTGTTAAAATATTATTGTACTTAGTTATATAAGATTGTATTACAAGTTGTAAGAACAACTTGTCTAAGTAAAGGAGTGATTCTAGGAGGTTATACCAGTTCTCCTATAATTTAGGAGATAGATAAATATGTATTGAATGAATGTGAGAAGGTGAGTGGAATAGAAGCAATATTATTGTGTGAAGAATATAGAAGCATAATATAATTGTGTGCAAACAAAATTATTTAGCTTCTAATATTTCTGCCCATATTTCTCTCATGGTATCAACGTTGGGCATCCAAAAATTTATTTCATTATCTGTTCAGTAAAATCATGATATCTCTCTTAATACCAAACGAAAAAATAAAAATTCAAGATGTTCTGCACATGATATTAATGTTGCATAAAAGTTCTAGCATCTCAATGTATTTTCAGTAGTTGGACAACCGATTTCAGTAGTTGTATTGCTTAATTTGTATGCTTTCCTGATTCTGAAATGATCAGATGCTTGCTGGCAATTTCAAGCTTGTTTTGAGTCCAAACCATTTTTTGTTCATCCTTTAGTTTGCTGTTATGGATCTCAACTCCAATTGTGCAATTATCTTGTTGACTTTGCTGCAGCCTTTTAACAATTACTGTCGTTGTGGCCTTCTAGTATGGACTATGTTTGTATGTCATTAGGATAGCATTGTCATTGCCTAGCAGAAGTACACAGATTATGAAGCATGATTAGGAAGTGGTATAAAGATTCTGAAGGTGTAAGAGAGAGTTATTTAAGCTGTAACTTATTCAGTTGATAGCTAAATGCATTATGCTATTTTTACGAAGGTGACTTCATGAACTCTATGCATTCATTTAATCTTGCAGTGGTGAGCAAAGATTTTGCAGACAATTGTGTAGGCAACAAATGATGTCATGGTCTACGCATCTTGTCTATGTAAGGGTTAAAATCATTAAAGAATTGTTAAAGTAGTAGTAAAGCATAAACAAATAAAAAGGTTTCAAAAAAATTATAATATAAAATAAATGCCTTTATTGTATTTGGATGCATTATCACTTGTATGCGACATCCATTTTAAGGGGGCATTTTAAAAATAAACTTCAAAGCCAAATTTGCTAAATAGAAAATCAACTAGAGGATGGAAGCACAGGTTTAAGCCACACTCTTGGTTTACCCTTTCACATTCCAAGATTTCGTTTGCAAAAATATGTATGAACTTGTGGTCATAAGAAGTTCCTCAAGACCAATAATGGGCACCATGTAATGTCCTGGAAACCTAGTTTAACATTAAAGTATCCAATAAAGAGGTTTTCTCCTTGCTTGCTGACGGGGTTGATATTTAAAATCAACCACACGTGATAAATAATCACATTGAAAGCATGCTATAAAACACAATGTGCTGAAAATTAGGACCTCCTAATACATTTTAAGAAATATAACAAATGGACAAAAGAATGCACAATCTTTAAAAATGCAATATCTGAAATTAATTTATAAATTCTTAAAGTCAATACACATCTACATAAAAGTATCCAAAAGAATAAAACAATTGTTAAGGCTAAATAAAGATTATCTTATCACCTAACAATTGATGTCTTAAAATTTATATACCATATAAGTGGGGGCAGACATAAACATAAAGTACAGTATTTTTCAAAATTCGGGACATATATGCATATGCATGTGTGCAACCATACATGTGAGAGTGTGTGTGTGTGTGTGTACAATCGTGCATGTGAGTGTGTATGTGTATGTATTTCTGTACTAAATAAACATATACAATTCTATATACAATCCAAGGAAAAGACTGATATTTCTACAAGCTTATATCACAACTACCTTTGCAAACTATGTACTTTCTCAAGCATTTTCTTGTTTACCCATGTTGACTAAGACAAGAGTCTACCGAGGCCTCTAAACAATATCAACAATAACAATTAACCTAAAACCAATCCAAAATACTCTATATGCACAGAGCATGCTTGGTTAAGGATATCACATGTTAACAAATCCCCTTCAGGCCAGTTAACTGCTGAAACTTGGCAAGAAGAAGAACATTTTTTTGTTGATTAAATTAAATTACCTACTCATGAAACATTTGAATTAGCTTCATAATATATGTTTGGAATCAAATCATCACATGCATACCCTGGCTTCAGTACCCTGTAAGCTTCCTTGAGATAATCTGGGAAGTCAGTTCCCATCAGCGAGAGACAGAAGACAGCAACATCAACTGATGATTCAGTCAAAGGGGTCTGCAAAAGACTTGATATATAAATATTGATAACAATAACAGACAACAACTATCACCGCTTAAGCATTCTAAAGATTATCTGAACCTCCCTATGAAACATACATGAGGACATATACATTTAGGCTGCCTTCAGCACTGCCTACATCTCAGTTTATCTAGACTTAAGGAATGAGTCTCCTCATTTATGGATTTAAAAATTAAGGACTTCAATCAATAACAAGAACAGAAATGAAGAAATTAAGTCAATCACAATACCAGAAATGAAGCATGTAAAGGAAGGCCTTTTAAAATACTAAATTTGATTCAAATCCCACAAAAAAAGAGGTTTGTCAGAATACTTACATGTGCCATATCACAAGCAATCACTGATGGGTCACTGGAAACAAGGTCAATAGAGAAAACCTTGTTCTTGACACATTTTGCTAACCTCGCATCACCTGTGACATTCAGTGTCAATTACGTCAAGATCCTGAGCGACAAAAATATTTTCTGGGGATGTCTGATATTTGAGAATGGGATGAAATTGAAAGGACAGACTCTTGAATTAATATTACTTAAACTAATTAAAAGGCCTTGATTGAGTAAATAATGAAACTGTCAAAGGAAGTTCTTACCACATCCAAAATCAGCCACAACTAAAGAGTGGCTGTGCTCCTTGAGCCATTTGGTGATAACGTCCACTGGTTGTTGAGGCCAATGAGACATCTGCTCCTGGTATCCTGAATGATACTGAATGAAGGAGAGACCCATGCTCAGATTTTTATACAGCAGTATGTTGAGAGAGATAATTATATGTGCATACTGACATTCATAAATAACAAAGATACAAAAAAAATCTCACACAATCTAATTTAGAAAGAATAGCATTAAGAAACTATGGATTGTAGATCTGATATAACTTCAAGAACTAGACAATATACTCACACATCTTAGCACCTAGGCCTTATACACAAGCAAATTCACATTTCATAAATATATTTCTATGTTTCATGATGTTGTCCAGGCTATAACAAACCAGTTAGATGCTTGCTGATACAAGTAAAGTGCATATAAAATAGCTAATACTAGAAACAAAAGTATCAATCCTGTAGAATAAAAACTGCTTAGTTTTGCTTATTTTGATCTATAGATGAATGTGAGTTAGGTCGCAATCAAGACAGATTCCTCCTTACTCAGAACTTCAGAATCCACATGTTACTGCAAGATTTTGCAGTTAGTTCAGCAAGTCATATGCCTACAGATTTTGCATGTCTATGGATGCTTGTGGTTCTAATGCAGTTATAGGGTAGAATATGCAGCCACATAGCTGCAGTGTTGCCCAAACTGTAGAGGTTGTGGTTATTAGAAGTCAAGTTGGATCCTCCAAAAGTTTTCAAAAAGCAGTTCCTATGAAAACAGAAGCAAACCTCACAAATCTTGCCATATTAGGATTTGAGAATGTATATGTGGATTTATAACATGAAACTTCAAAATAGGTCAACCCCTAAACACAGTTATGTTAAACAAAGTTATCTCCTGGGTAATGCAGAAAGAGACTACAATGACAAAAATTGCATACCCCAAAACTGCATTATTACATTTTGGTGTCCACTTTAGCCTGTATGTGTTTTTGTGTTGTCTTGACCCCTTGTCCCTAGCCTAAATTATCCCTAGTCATCCATGTCCCCTTACCCATGTCATTTGCATCTCTTTATTTATTGTTCCAATGTGTTCATTTTGTTTAATATTTATCCCTTTTCCATGTTCTTAGCCCCTCTTCAATTTTCTTTTAATTTATCCCCCTTTTCCCCTTTGTTAAACCATTCAATGTTGATTTTAGCCCTATACTATGTTAAAATTCCCAATTTATCTTTCCTAAAACCTACTTTGTCAAGTTTAAAATTAATGTGACCCCCCACCATAAGATCACCCTCTTCGAGCTTGGTGTCTCTCCAAATATTGACCAAGATTCTCATCCACAAACAATGCCCACAATTGGACACACAATAGGTCAGCATACTTTTTATCCTTCCAGCACCAAAATGGCATCCAAACTCATTAATCGTTAAGGCTTCCCACCTACTATGTTTTCATCCTAATTCCTTTGGCAAGTTTATATAAACCTGGTCATTTGTAATTGTTTATATTCTTACCCACCTTGGAAAAATCCTAACTATATCTAATAACAGACAAAATGTCCAATGTTTCATCAAAAAAATGAAATACCATACAAATTTCTTTAGTATAATGTGGTATTCTGAAATACATTCCTTTTTTAAGCTACAAATATGCATATATATTTATAATAAAAAAAAATGTACAGACATATCCAAAACATACGCTATCTCCCATTTTATTTTATTTTGTCATAGCAAAATATTGTACCCACATACTAATACTTGTTCTCAATTCCGATTTGGCAACTTAGAGCTAGATTACTGCTCTCTCTTGAAGATGTTTGTTATATCACATTGCTTCTTGTTTTAACACATACAACAAGCATCAAAATATTTTTTGACAATGTAAGTAGCTACAATCCCCACTTCTATATAGCTACTACTATTTGAACATAAAATCAAGATGTCTAAGCAAGAAGTCAAGGTAAAGATAATTCTAAGATCACTGATTTAATGTATGAGGCCCACCTTGTGAGCGCACATGCAAATCTTTTTTGTTCAATTGTCTCAAGCCTTCTTTCACACTTTTAACAAGTTAGGCTGATCCCACTTGACTTGCTGCTACTATGGGAATCGCTTGTACTTTCTCTTCCTCTAGCTACTACGATGTTTCAGTTCACCAGGTTGTCCCTTGTTTGCCTATGGATTTGACATATAGTTAAAATCAATTAACATATACTAGGGAGTTCCATCCCCCATGTAATGCTCTTCCCATTTGCAGTTTGGAGATGTGTTGATCTCGGCATGTTCCAACTATGCATCCAGGGATGAATGGTTTCTGAGTGTGTTTTGGTTTTGTGAGATTATTCCATGTTTTGCTTTTGTGTATATGGTACCTATATGACTTGTGATGTATACGGAGTCATGGACCACCCACATGTTCGAGATGAGGATCCTTCAACATGTCAGTTATCAATGTTATTGCATTGAGATGTGTGCTTGATATTGTGTCAAGTTCCTTGTGAGGACATGATGTGCTCTTTTGTGACGATATTATATCTGATGTTATTGTGCCTTAATTTCATGATATCCAAGATAATGGTTAAATGTGGATAAAATATGATTGTGAACTTACGATGCTTGAGATATGAATATTGATGTTGAAATTTATTGATAACATGATTTAGCTTAGTTAAATGTAATAAAGTTATATATGTGATACTTGACCCTGTTGGGTGATTTTGCTATGCTTCTGCTATTATGAACATGCACAAGTACACTTGACGTTTGTGGAGTGGTTAAAAGTACGGGGTATTGACTCCACCTAGCTTCACAGGTCTGAGCATATTGCAATAGCAACCCATGTTACCCCAAATACTATGATTAGTAATGCTCCAAAAACCCTAATCCTTATGTGAACACCCAATAAAGAGTGTTTTGGTGCCAATTTATATTCCTCGTGAATTAAATTGCGAAAATGTGTTTTATGGTTTTAATGTCAATTTTCTGTAATTTAATGTTAAAATAGGCTTACATGGCTTTTAATGAGAGATTGAATATCATATGCAAAAGAGTATGTTTTAAATGCCTATTTTGGGTTCAAGGGTGAAATTTGGATGAAAAGGAATTATTTTATTTCAAATTTAATGTGAAAAAGGGTTTTGAGGTTTTAAAAGGCAATTTAAATGTGGCTTATATATATATATAATTTGCATAATTAGGGTAAAATATGTGCATTTGGAAATTAAAAAGTGATATTTAATTTTTTTTTCAAAAAGAGAAAAAGTGAGTTGGATTTTAGAAAGGAATATGGCTCATTTTTATACTTACAGTTTTTAGAAGAAATGGGGGGCAAGAAAACCCTCTTCTTGCTTGAAATTCGGATTTTTTATTGTGAAGTCATTTGTGGAGGAATTTGAGTTAAATTTGTGGCAAAAGAATAGGAATGGGGAAGGGTTCTTGCTGCTCATTGGATTTGTACTCTACTTTGACATGCTTGGACAATTTGAAGAGTAAATTTTAAGCCAAGTTTGAGATAGGAACCTCATTTCTTCTCCAAAGTGTGGTGTTGGGCACCTTAGAACCAAATGGGTGTCTTTTGTTTTCCGATTTTGAGATTTTAAATTTTTCATGAATTTTGAGCTATTTTAATGGAGTTTTGACAATTTTACTAGTTTTTGATGAAAATATGAAAATGAGGATGTAATGTCCCCTATTGGTTTAGGGTTTAGGGTTTCGCGTTAAGGGTTTAGGGAGGCTGCCAATTTCCCAATAATCAACACCCATTACTTAATAAAATCATGCCTTAAATTAATTTATTAAACTAGATAACCATATTTATTCATAGTATAATTTATAGTGGCTATATTCAAACCCCAATTCCTACTTCCTTTCTAATCCTCAACCATAGATGGGTGGGGATTTACTTGTCAAGGGCGTGATGACACCACCTCCAAAATTGGGCCCAGGTTTTAGGAAGATCCTCCCAAACCACCCTTGGGGCTCACCTAATTTGGGATGGATTTACTCCACCTCTCCCTAAAAACAACATGCCTCTCCTTATGGGGGGGAGGGGGGCAATATAAAGGATTAAGTAATGGGCTATTAATATAATAGTCTTTCATATACTATGAATGTATATGAAATTAAGTATGACTATCATACATATTGCAGTCTATATTAATATTATTATTAGATTCTGCATAAGAACATTATCAAGCTTCATATATTAAACATACATATTAAGCACATCCCCATGCATACCACCAAGAACAAGGATGTTACTGCCTGTAACTTAATAACAGTTTTGATCTGATCTGATCAATGGTGATGTCACTGGATGCTTTTGATTCCTTTCCTTTATATCTCTCAATGTGAGGGAGAGGTCACACCTCTTCATCATATATGCCCTTTGGCAAGAGACACCCTTTCCACCATTAGCACTCTTTGAAAGAGTGCAACTCTTCATTATTTCTGCCCTTTGAAAGGGACACAACCTTTCACAATGAGATCTGCACTTCTGATTCCCAAATTATCCCCCGTTCAAATGAGTTCTCTTCTCCCTTTTATACCTCATATTTGGGGGAGGCACAACTAATCATTTCATGACTTTTGACCATTCATTAACTTTAATCAAATTTTAACTATATTCTTTTATATTTCAATTTAATTTTTATTTTTATTCTTTTGTATTTTAATTTTATTATTATTATTTATTATTAAATTATATTTCAGATTGTGGACATTACAGAGGAAAATGGGAATTTTTGGTAAGTAATGATGGATTATATTGTGGAATGAAATGTATATCATGTAGATTGTGAATTTGGATCCATCTAGATCATGTTTCATGTGATTATTGAGATTTCTGAAAAAAATTGCACCTTCATTGTGTCAAATTGTGAAAACTTGTGAAATGACCTTGTTTAATTTTGATTCCGTGTTATTTGGAAAATGTGATGAGCCTAGGGTGTAGGTATTAGAGTCAATGATGGGAGTAGCTTCCAATGGAGGCCAAGGCACAAAGGGGTTACTGCTAGGATAACCCATTGGGAAGTTATGGTAATAAGTAAAAACTAATGAAACATGCTTAATAATGAACCAAGATAATGTGTGCCCCTCTCATGCCTTGAGTGCTCATAAAGACTAAGGATGACTCAAGAAGGCCTAGCTGTCCGTGAGGCATTGATTTGGTAAGATCGAGTCTCCTCATCTATTGGAGAGGGCTACTCAATTCCATGTGAGCCCTCCCTTTGAGCTATGCAATGGCACTCTGTTGTGCGAATCGCACACCCATCCCTGTCTTAGACAGGGACCCCCCGGTTTGTGCCTTTCTGTCTTTGCGGAAGAGGAAGGGGATATGAAGGGTCAAGTGCCGCTAAAACCAAATTTGGCCTCTAGGGCCATGTTGCGAACTAAAAACTCCCCAATTCTCGCAAAATCGCCGATTTTCAATGACGTTGAAATGCCGATTTTCGCCAAGGGATACAAGGGAGATAAAATATGCAAAGTGCCAACGTTGACAAACTTGCCCAAGCTCACGCTTCTCGAGGAGAAAGTTAAAATTGCCAAAATCACTCTAAGGGCGAATTTCGGACTTTCAGGCCAAATTGAGAGAAATTTCAAAATTCGTTAAATTCCCAAAGACCCCCAAAGGTCCGAAATTGCGAAACTGGCGAAAACTGGTCCTAGGTCCGAAATTTCACTTAAGTCGCCAAAATTGCCTTATGAGCCGAATTTCGGACCCAGAGGCCAAAATTTTAAAAAGGTTAAAAAGTTGCCAAAACCGCCCAGGGGGCCGAATTTCAGACCTTGGGGTCAAATTCTCAAAAAAATTCAAAAGTTAACAAAACTGGCAAAAGGTCCGAAAATGCCTTTAAGTTTGCAAAAAGTGCCCAAAGGGCCGAATTTGGGCCTTTAAGTGAAAATTTGAAAAGTGAAAAGTTTGCAAAAAGTGCCCAAAGGGCCGAATTTGGGCCTTTTAAGTGAAAATTTGAAAAGTGAAAAGTTTGCAAAAAGTGCCCAAAGGGCCGAATTTGGGCCTTTAAGTGAAAATTTGAAAAGTGAAAAGTTTGCAAAAAGTGCCCAAAGGGCCGAATTTGGGCCTTTAAGCCAAAATGTTAAAAAGTGAAAAGTTTGCAAAAGTGCCCAAAATCCCGAAATTCACCATTACGGGGTGAAATGTCAAAGTTTTTAAAACTTTTCGAATGCCCCTCTTGCCCAAAATTGCCAGGAACAACCAAATTCACGAAAGGAGTAAAGCATTAAAACTTGGGAAATTTTCAAATAACCCTCCAAGCGTTAAATTTTAATATTTGTTAAATCAAATTAATTAATTTTTCAAATTGATTTAATGAAATGAAATTAATCGTTCGCAGGTTGCAGGACGTCATTAAAGAACTAGGAGAAAGACTTGAAACGCAAATCGAAGAAGGATCGCAATCAAGGCCAGGCACTGAAAACTGGAAAAGAAAAAAGATGTGGGAACGTGCTGCAGGAGCGCGAGCAACCAAACATTGGGAACCGTGCCGCTGAACAAGATGAAGTCCACCACCGGGACCAAAGACCAAAGAACACTCTGAATGCTGCAAGTTTATGCCTTCTCAAGAAAAAAGCACACAACTGGATTTAATTCCAAGAATTCAATTTCTAAAAAGCTGAAATTGTTTTATTGTAAAATTGCTTGTAGGTCCCACTCAGATATTTTGAAAGAAAGGGGAAACAAGTCAGTTGTGGACAGTTATGTCCAACTACCGGATAGACTCAAATTGAAGCCAAATAGTGGCAGGTAATTGAAATTGTGGTTAAATGGATGAGTGAGAATGTAATGGGCATGGGTTAAGGCTGCCAACTTTTGGATGGCAATTTGCAGGCCTTGGATGCAATCCATCCTAGCCTTCGATTCAAAATTGTAATATCTATAAAAGGCAAAGGCCTTTCTTTTGTAAAGGGTTAGATGGTTAGATAGTTAGAGATTGTTGGATAGTTAGATTCTGTTGAGAGAGTTAGATTTTAGAGTTAGAATAGGTTAGATTTTAAGCAGTAGCATAGAGATGCTGCAGAAATTGTTGTAATAGGCAGCTGAAATCAATATATAGACATTGATTTGGTGTTTATTGTCTTGTTTTCATCCTGTTTGCATGGTTTCTCTCAGCACTTTAGATAGATCTTTCTATTTTGGGTGTGCAGGTATTTGATAGATTCAGGCTCATACCATTGAGGATATACTGATTGTGTATCCTTTTGTATGGTTAACCTGAGCCTTTAATTGTGCTTAGTTCAATTGCAGGTGTCCGTCTGAGCTGCGCCAGAATTGGGTGCTTAGTCGTGCATCTCCAATCTGAAAATCTTCCAAGTCCCTTTGAAGATTGCACCATTCCTGCAAGGTTGTGAGCTATTCTGGCCAAGTAGGAATTGGTTATGTTGAATCCATCTACCCACATACCCGTGTTGTTAGTTTTAGATCTCCTAACCCTTTCCTTTTGCTCTTTATTACGTAATTCGAGAATCACAGCAGACCAGCCTGTTGCAAATCGTAAGTCCCCTTGTGCTCCCAGCAAATCACATCGACCACTGAGTAATCCCGCAGTCAAAACCTGACAATCGAAACCTTGAGGTTATCCCCTTTGATAAAACGTAGAAAATAGCACTAGGGATTTCCTTATCTTAAGAGAGGATAGGATACTCAGCGAGTACATTCTATTCTGCATTGGCCGTATGGAGTTTGCTGCGATGCGATTTCAGACACGTCAACACACTCCCCTCTCTTTCTCTCTAACATCTAACCTTTGAGTAGTTGAGCAGCACCTGAAAGATGATTATGCCTTTCCAGTGCATGTTAATTTATTGATGCTTATGTGATTCCATGTATACTTGGCTTTTGGACATGATATCCCTCGTGCTTGGATATCGTCTACTTCCATGCCTTTGATGATGTGTATTCTCCATGTTTGGATGAGTGTTTGCACCTCTCCTCATGTGTTGTGTGTGAGTGTATTCGGCCTTTGTGACTATCTCCTACCATAGAAGGTTTGGATCTTTTGATTCCACATGGTTGGGTAGCATGATTACCACCGTTGGGATCTGATGGATAGTGAACCCAACTTGCTCAATGGATCCACTTCTCATGTACTTGCTTATTCTTTCCAGATGTTATTGAAATGTAATTGTATAATTGAAGGACATTTGAGCCCTCATGTAATGTAATGATATTCTATGGACCTCTCATCGAGATGGGTGTACTTAATTTTGAATGATGCTTATGTTTATGGTTTGTATTCCATGTCTCGATGTTGGAGGCGAGCATGATTATTAACTTGATCAAATTGCTTATACTTTGTTAAGGAATATGAACTTAGGAATTTGTATTTTGGGCTTAAAATGAATCTTAAGTGTCGTGATGTCATCTTGGGTGGTGTTTGTAGATCCATTGTACTTTCATCATATGTCCTAGCGGCATTTCGAGTGACGTTGTAAGGTTTTTTGAACCAATTTGGACCCTCTAGAGAGTGTTGCAAAGTGTCTCTTTTGTCGTAAAGTGTTAGTTTTGTGTTCTTATGTCCTTTGGCTTAGGGCAAGACTTAGGAGCGTTGGTGAGGTCACTAGGGTCCCTCACAACCTCTCATTTCACTTTTAGGTGGTGCTTTGCGCCAAAGGGAGTCAATTGTTGATTTCATCTCCTGAGTCAAGTTTTGTCAATTTCGAACTATTGTGATGTCATACACCCTTGTGGGTGTGTCCTTTCCATTCGAGGTGTCCTAGTGACCAATCCCTGGCTCTAAATTGCTCACTGGTTAGGACACCAATGCAGAGCCAAGAGACCAATGTTCAGTTGGACTCCAACGCACAAACAGAACTCTAAAGCAAATTTGGGACACCAAACTCATGCACTAGTGTCCTCCTAGGGCGCTAGTGTCCCTATCGTGTCCACTTTTGCAGTTCAGTTGCCTAGTACCGGTTGTTGACCATTTCTCAGGGTGACCTTGTGGGTCAAAGTTGGTTCCCTCGGTCCTCGAAGTCTTCCTAGGTCGTCATTACAATGACAAGTGTCCTACAATGGTCTTTAGGACATCTCCTTGCCTTGGAAAGTGAGTCATTGCTTGGAAGTGGTGTGTCCTTTCGTTCAGTGGAGAGTTGCAACCTCCTAGTTGAAAGACCTCGTGTAGGTTGATCTAGAAACATGCTAGTTCAAATTCATATGATCTAACCCAACGAAGCATGAAAAACCAAAAATGATATAAAAAAACAATAATTCTAACAATAGATTAGAATTTAAAACAAACAAAATGATGAGAGCAAGATAGACCATTTACATTACCACATTAAATAAAGAAGGATCATTCTTAAATAGATCATATGCCTCGCTGCCTCTGCACAAAAAAAACACCATGTTTTAAATCAAGACAAGCCCTTAGCTGTTTAACAACTTTATAACTCACTTAAAATGCTAGAGCTTTAGCTCAGAAGAATAAAAGACCCAGAAATTTGGCAATGAATTGTCAGAATCATTTGATAAAGTCACTTAAGAAACAGAAAGGAACACAGCAGCATCACTGCCTATTCCACCATTCATGAATATCAAGAATATGCATGCCCTAATCCAAAAATTTGAGCTACCATCCAAATCTTGGCCAACCTAAATAACATAAAAAGATGGCATATATTTGTGCACTCCAAGTGCCTGTTGTACCTGCAAGTGTAAAGCTTCTCATTCAACATGCGAAAATGTCCCCCTGCCAATCTCGCTCGCATCTGCACAGCCATTACATAATTTTAGTGACCTCAAATGAAAAATGCTAAGTTCTAGAAGTTAATAAATGCACATTATTCATTATTCAAACCCCCAAAATATACAGTAAATGCTAGACTGAAGTTAAACAGTTAACGTAAAATTACCAAAATAATTACTTTCAGAAGGATGAGAATATCCCCATTGAATTTGTTTTTAAGTGATAAAATGAGTGCAAGCACATCCCAAAGCATGAAATGTCTCAGAGTTAGACACAGGATTAGTAAATTACAGAATTACTCAAGCTGGAATTAGCATAAACCTTTTGTATGGATGCTTTCTTCCACAAATACATATGAATCAAAAACTACAATATTTCAAGATAAAATACATCAGTGCATTATTATAAGTTTTTCTGCTGCTGATAGAAACTTCATTTCTCCAAATCTCCTTCAACAGAAACATAAATCATGTTTGTGCCCTCCAAGACCTTAAACATTCAAAATAACTAGAATAACAGCAGTCAAAACAATTTTGAATGGATAGTGTTGACTTTCTACACATATTTATCAATTCTGGAAAATGGACCATAGTATTTTTGCATTTTGTCTTCTGAATATATAGCTAGAATTCAAACATGAAATAGATGTAAAAATTTGAAGTTATTTTCTGTTAATTGTTGTTGTATTTGCAAGAAGGCTCTCCATTGTAGTCAGCATACAATGTCCATTCTTATGTTTCGATAATATTGGTTATCCAGCTATGTATTAATTTGTTTGTCATTCTCAGGTAGTTATAAGCATTGGTTGGTTGACAGTTGTGTTCCTCTTGGCAACCGTAAGATCCTTTAAATATATTGTGTATTGTCAAGGAATGTAGTATGATGTAGTCAGATCAACTGTAATCCTTGGCCAAATATCTCTGGTCTTCTTCTCTAGAATAATTTCATGTGCGAATAAACATATATTTTACTTTTGTATATAGTATGCATTGTCATTTGTATTATTAATTCATGTATTTAATTTATCAGATATAGCAGTAAAAATTTGGTGCCATTGCCTTTAAAGAAATCTAGTCAAATTTGAGTGATTTGTGCCCTTAGATCCCAATAAAGGCAAGAAGAGGCCACAGGGTGGTCAAGACCAAGTGATCAAACAATCATTAAGGATTATAGAACAAAGAAGAAGATTACGAGAACCATTCAAGGACAATCTAGTTGGACGATTCCCAAGTCCGAGCCCTTCCAACTAAGGAAGTAAAAGCCAAAGCGTCGGTGAAGTCATAGTTGAGAAGAGAGGAAAACCTTCACCGAAGAACTCTCTAAGGGAAATTGGGAATAAATTGCCAAACACTTATCACTCCCTAACAAAACATACCAAGACCTTGCCGACCGCCAACCAAGCAGGATAGTTGTCTATACCGACGACAACAGACAATGAAGAAGAAAGAAACCCTGGACATAAATTAACTAAATCATTTGAGAATAACATATGCCACATCCAAGAACTATCCATCCTGAGAGAGGAACCAAAAATTGGGGGAACTAAGCCAAAGACCTCGGGAGAAAAGAGTCCAAGAATGAAACGAAAGGTAACCGGAGTGCAAGAGATGTTGAGAGTGGACGTGTAGAGGTCTCGAACGTGGTCGTGAGTGCAAGTGAATCACCAAAACATCAAGAGAAAAACAGTCCAACCAAATCCAAGGCACGAGGTGTGTACCGATCGAGAAAGATGGTGACTCCCTCAATGAGTCTAAATGTCGACAAGCAAAAACTCCCCAAGTTCATAGGAAATGGATCCAAGGAACTGGAAAGAATTCAAAACGTGTGAAACTATTTGGATAGCACGCAATCAAGAGGACAAAGGCTATTGGCTAAGAGCGTTTCCAACAACATTGTGGGGCATAACCATTGACTGGTTCACAAAGCTTGATGATGAATGCACAATCTCTTAGCATGCACTAAAGAAGGCATTTGAGACCGAGTTTAAATTGCTAAACGATGACAATGAGATTGTCGCTGAGATTTATAACACCAAACAAGGGAAGAATGAGAACGTACAAACTTACAATTATAGGCTCAAGGAATTGTTGGTTAAGTTGGGGAATCAGCGAGTCGACAAGCTAAAGAAGCGGTGGTTCATTAAGGGATTCATTCACTCATTGCGCAAGAAAATGAAAGTGGTACCTCTATCATCGTATGTCAATGCTTATAATCGGGAGATGGACATCAAGAGTGAATCCAAAACATCCTCTTGGGGAAAATGGAAGATGAATGATGACAAGAGCATCAAAGGTAGCACCGATGAAGAATCGAAACCAATTTAGGCCCTACAACGGGATATGATGAGAATGATGAAAGAACTAAAGGCGGAGAAAGGAACCAATAAAGAAACTAATGAACTATGGTGTAGTGAGTGCAAAATTGAGGGGCACACTAAAGGTAATTGTCCTAGAAAGATGTTTTGTGAGATTTGCCAAGTGATGGATCATTCAATAAAGGAGTGCCCATACAATTTTAAGACCAAAAGTACACAAGTACTCTTCACACATGGAGAGTCCACTCCATCAAAACCACAAAATGCATCCCCATGCAGTTATCAAAATCAATGAGGGTGAAATCATATACAGTATGACTACAAAAGATGTCCTATCATACAATGTCGACAACGTAGCGTATAAGGACGTGTTGACATGTTTTTTATGACTATGTTGAACACAGAATAAAGTTACCAATGGTCACCTTACTCTCTCTAAAACAAAGTTAGTCTATATGCTAAGATTTCAATAAGATCAAACGGCTACCTCCAAGGTTCCTTCAATGCATGGACGTGACTCAGTTGGCTGATGTGTTTGTTGGTAATCCAAGGGGCCTTATGTTTGGATTGTTCTTTCACTTATTTGTTGTGGCATGGAACTTCATCATCAGATATGGCAATTTAGCGATGCTTCTGCTTCGAATGAACTGAAAATAAAGGGGAACGGGTTTAGAAGGATCTAAATCTATTCCTAAGGGTAGTGATATCAATAGTTAATGCTTTGGTGGACAAATTCCAAATAAACCAAGCTCTACTTTGCCAAGTTTAACTACAACTCGCAAGAACTGGTGCAATCTTCTGAGGATGTTGGAGGATTTTCACATTGAGAAAGTGCATTGAATACCCAACACAGCACAATCCAAACGACTAATCACAATCGAACTTAGCACAAATTTGGGGGTTCAACTAACTTTACACTGCAACTTACAATCAGCAAGATGCAAAAAGTATGAACCATGGAAATTCATCAAACACCATCACATTCTCTATCGAAATCAAAGCACTTTATCTAACAACTGAGAAAATAAAATTCTACTTTAAGTGAGGAAGGTGAAACCATGCAAGTTTTGAAAAAATAACTTAAGTGGACACCATCAAAGAACAATGTTTCACTGTTATTATCTCAAAACTTAGCGCAACAATTTCATACAAGTCTCCTTCCCGTTAAAAATGAGGGGGGTCACCCCCTTATATAGGCTCCAAGCCTTGATTACATGCAAAACCCTAATTAGGGTTTTCCCAAAAGATTCCCCACTCAAGATGCAACAAGGTGGGAATCAACTATTAATGCCCACTAAGCCCATATACAATGAATTCAAACAATCCCAAAATGGCATCCATTCATGCATTAAATGCACACCATTACATCAAATTTGCCCAAAATACCATGAATATTCCTCACGTAGACATAAATGCCCATCATTCTCCATGCGACGACTACATGCGGCAAGAATTTGTCATAAAATCATTAATATGGCAGCTACATGCAAAAATATTCTTCATGCATTCAACATGCATATAGACCGGGCCACCACTAAGTCAACTTTCCATTTTTTCAAATTGTGGAGGGAAATTAGGAGATTCTTCAAGATTCAACTGATTTATCCACTTGGCTTGACTTTTCCTGCCTTGGAGAAGATTTTTCATCAATTCTACACATTTCCTATTTTCTAGGAAAATTTTCAAATTAGGGTTCCATAGTCCAGGAGAGAGAAAATTCCCTCACGACTCCAAATCTATCATCATTTTGAAATTTGGATGATTTTTGATGCCCAAAAATGGATTTTTCAAAAATTTTCTCGAGGGGGAATTTCTTGTTCAATTCATCCTTGATTTCTTCCTTGCTTGCCTTAGAAATTGGTTTTTTTTACCTTCAATTCATCCCGATGTGGAATTCATGTTGTGAAGGAATTCTCCTTTGGAAAGAAATTTGTTCCTTACCCCGAGGAAGGAAATTCTTCATGCCTTAGCCAATTTTCATGATTTCCAAGAACTATGTCCTGAAGGAAGGAATTTCCAACACTTGTCAATTTTTAGCTTTCCTGGAATTCTGTCATGAAGAAAGAAATTTCCATCACTTAGCCAAATTTTCACCTTTTCCAAGAATTATGTTGTGAAGGAAGGAATTTCCATCACTTAGTCAATTTTTTCACTTTCTTGTGAAGGAAGGAATTTCTTCTTTTTGGGCGCAATTCTTCCCTGAGGAAGGAATTTTTTTTTAATTTTGAACCTTTCTTCCTGAACCTTGATTTTTACATCTTGCTTCCAACGTTGGGCACATTTTGGAACAGGGGAAGAAATTCTGGAAATTTGTTCGTTGAGGAAGGAATTTTTTGTGTTCTTTGAATTCATCATGTCAAAACTTTTGAAATTCTGATGAAATTTGATGTCTAAAAATGGAAATTTCAAAAATATTCCTAAGGGGATTTCTGCTTTTCATTCCTCCTTGACCCTTGGATTTTCATGTCTTCGACAAATTTCCTTTGTTTTCTGGCTTGAGCATGGAATTCATTTTGCATGGTGGAATTCATCATTTCATCCTTGGTCATGGGAGACTTCCAATATTTTTTGAGCATGGAATCATCTTGGAGTAGAAATTTCATCATCATTTAAACCTTCCTTTCCTATCTTTGAACTTGGGCGTTGAACTGGCTTGATGAAGGAATTCATCCTTTACACATTTTCCAAAGCCTAGGCATTTTGGCACCCTTTCATGTACATGGGCGGAATTTCACACTGAAGGAGGAATTCATGCTTTGTTTAAATTATCCATCATCCCTTGGAATTAGCACCCTATGACCTTCTTGGGCGGATTTTTGACCTTGTCATGGAATTTTCTATTTGTCCTTATGCCCATGACCTCTCCTATTTAGCGCCCTACTGAGGAGTAGGGCAGAATTTGACTAAGGTTGAGGAATTCACAATTTTTTCTATTCTCCCTGTTGACCATGCTTTGCCGCCCTTTGACTTTCTTGAGGATTTTGAGTTGTCCAAGGAATTCATACATTTTACTATCTTCTATGACTTCTTGACTTTAGCGCCCTCATCCTTGCCTAGGCGGATTTCCATGCTTGTGGAGGAATTTGATGTTTTCTACCAATTCAGAATATATATATATATATATATATATATATGAAATATAACATATAAGTGGCATTTCAATACGTCTTTTTCCTTTTTTATACTTTAAGTTATATTTCATATATATTGGCAGGATGTTTGAGAGTGGTTTCAGATCTCTAGGAATTATAATGCAAATTCTAGGTTTTAGAAGATATTTTAAATTTTCAGACTTAGTCAAATTTCAGGCCATTTCCGGATCAAGATGACATTTGTGGATTGATGTGAATTTCCAGACTTAAATGATTTTGCATGCTTTCCACTTCTAGAATAGGAGTTCCATGCTTAAACATTTTTTTTTATCCAACTTGTCTGCCTTCTGACTCTTCCAAATTTAGAAATGATCTTCAGGAACGTTCAGTCTTCAACGTCTTCAGGGATGTTCAGTTTTCAGTGTTTCCCTGTGAAGAACCTGCCAAAAATAGATTTTCCCTAATAGTAAGTGTTTCAGAATGTTAGGGTTTGGACAAAATAGGTCAGAAAAGCACTTACTAAAAATAGAAACTTGCTAAAAATAGTAAGTTTGATTTTTGGCAAAATGACGATATTCCGGGAATCAGTAAAATCCCTGAAAAATAGGAACTTTCTGAAAATAGAAAGTTGCTCCGTTTTGGCTCAAATTTTACTGGGAGGTTCCTTGAAGGGTCCTGATTCCAGTTTAAGTTCAGTTTTTCAAAAACCCTAAAAGAAACCCCTAAAATCTAGGACTTAAGGACAAAACCCTAAAATGACCAAAACAGGCCCTAGACTTAACCAAATTCGCTCAAACGAAAAGAAAACTTAACCAATTTGACCCCACTCACTTGAAGGCTCGGAGGACTAATGAGATTGCTGCTCAAAAGACCACAAAACCGAAAGCCAAAAGACCAAGAGAGCCTAAAAAGTAGGGGTCCCCATTTGCAATGGAGCGATATGTGAAAATGTCACAACAGGACACTTTCCGAGAGACTACCAGAATAAGAAAGAGAACGTACAATTATTGTACAACAGGTGTGGACCAGGTGACCATGAAGACACTAACTGCTCGAAGCAAAAGGGTATGAATATGCTAGACAAGGAGGAACAAGACGAGGTAGTTCTAGCAATCAAAACGAGGCAATTCTAGCAAACACGAGAGCACAGACGAAGAAGGTGGTAAACCCAAACCCTCGTACAAAGAAAGAACGACTTCGAGAAGCCAGAGAAGTAGAACTAGTGATGGCGAAGGAACAAAGAAGCTCCAACAAAACTACAAGCACGCCATTGCAATCCAAGTCAAAGGAGAACATAGTTCAAAGGTGTTATATAGTATATACAGCCATACCCATCAAGGTGACAAACCTTCTTCAAACTATGCCACAATTGAGAGTGGCAATTACCAACATGATCAGTGACAACCAAAGTTGGCGACAAGAAGACCCAAGTAAAGACATGATAATAGAGCCGCCACCTGAGGGCGAACAAGTCATTGACCCAATGTTGATGATGGTGAACATCAAGAAGCAATCGGTTGTCATTCAAATGAAAATCATGGGGGAGAACCTCACAAATACCATCATCAATGAAGGCTCAGACATAAACGTACTACCAAAAGACACCTGAAAGTGCCTAGGGAAACCAACCTTTTGATCACCAACATTTCACCTAGTAGGTGCCGACTAGCATGGAATCAAGTCATTGCAGACATTGATGGCACAGAAGGTAACAATCAGGACCCAACAGTTCCTCCTAAATTTTGTGGTCATCCCGTTGTAGAAGAAAGTGTATGATGCATTACTCAAAAAAGGATGGCTAATAGCAACCAAAGCCAATCACAATTGGAAAAAGAATACAATCTCCATTGAGAACAATGGGTCGGAAGTATGTAATTGATTTAAAGAACCAAGCCGTCAATAAGGAAGCAGCTTCCTCAGATTCGTTAGATTCAAATTCTAGAAAAGAATGAACAAAGAGTCAAGATCAGATGGAACCAAATGATAAAGGGATATTGGAGTTACAGTCATGCTCAAGGGATGAAACAAATTCTCTCCATGGCCTTTTCACTGGCAAATGGAGGACTATAAGGTATTTTCGTCAACATGTAATTTTCTAGAAGCCACGACTCTCGGTGAAGAGCAACCAATGAAAGCACATAAAATTATGGATGATACATCTGATAATGTGGAGCGTACAAAATATTGTCAAAGGAAATCAACTTCACCAAAAGTTTACAAGAAAAGAAAGAGAATATTAGGAGGGATGGGAAATGGAAAGAAAAAGCAAAAAATAATAGAGTAAAAAAAAATTTTAAACTTTAAAGGGGAGTTGGCGAGCGAAAAGAAAATTTAAAAACAAAGTTATTAAAATATTACAACCAAGGAAAAATCAATTAAAAGGAAAAAAAATTTGGCAATAGAGAAAAAAGGAGAAGGTCGATAAAATATTGGAGCTAGAAAATATTGAATTACTCACAGGAAAAATTATTAAAGTGCCACGGAGAAAAATTACTGAGGGAGTTGAATTGAAAAATACTATAAAGCATGGAGGAAAAATAAAGGAACAATTAAGGGCCAAAAATATAAAGGTGGGATTAAAAATTAAAGAAGTGGGGATATATATTCTCACTCTCGACGATATTATGTTTCTCACTCTCAACCTATAATGTAGCTTCTAAGATTATTGGCTAGTATAAGACAATTATTTCAGATCCTTAACTTACTAGAGATTATAATATCAGATTTAGATTATGGATTATATAATCAAGAGTCTGAATACAAATATATAGAGATATTTAAACTTTCAATGTCACTTGCTCTTTCTATTATAACCAATGCCAAGTGAATAATATGTTTTTCACTAATGTTAATGAGGGATGGTTGATTGGATAGAAGCTGTCTCTAATCTGATCTTTGAAGAATATGCTATTTGAAATCTTCTAATCTGCGAATTGATTCACCTGCTCTCCCAATAAAGATGATAGAACTATGCAATGAACTCTGTTGTTTCTGCTATATCTGATATCATCAACAAGATATGCCAGACCGAAGGCAATTTCTATATCTAATATGACAATGTACTTATGCAAAATATGGTGATATCATTTATGAACAATCTGTTGCTATTTCAGATTTAGATTTATGTGCTTGCAACTCCAATATTGATGCTATTTCTGTTTATGCTTTCTATTCATGCAATTACAGTATCCGCTGCTCCTTAATTTCGCTGCTATGTCTGATGAATCGGTAACACGAGCAGATTGATGATCACTATTTTTTCTCGATGGTGATATGTTCACTTTCTTGTGGGTAGCTTATCTACGTGCAACTTGAATGGGGTTGTCTCAGATGTGAATTTGACTTGCTTATGCGCCCGATAATGTGCCTATGGCATTTTCTCAATAAGAACAATCCAAACTGAATAGAAATAAGATATACACTCCACCATGATCTTCGAATGAGTTTGATCCAACTCTTCTATCTCCTGAATTGAAATGGTTGCAATCCTTGGAGTTGATGAGTCGTGTCTCTTCTAGATTGAGCTTTCTTCATAACAATTGTTGCCATAATTAATCGCTGCCTTCGTACGTTTCCACATCGGTGTCTTGATTGACAGTTAGTTTTTCTTGTGCCACTTCATTAAGAGATCCATTAGTTGACAATAACTACTTAATATTGCATAATACCGATTAGTCTCTTCATCGATTAAAGGTGCTTAATTATACTTGCCAATACTATTAAGGACTGTTGACACGTATCCAAGTCGCTGGTACTTTCCATTTATCGATCTGTTACTGCTATTATTACCAGCAACAAATCCTTGTATTTAACTTGATAATATAAGTTGTTGTGATTATTACTCTTCCTTCATGTTGATTGTAATGTAGACTTTACTGATGTTATCATCTCATAGTCTATTACTCTTAGAAGTAAAGATAGGTATCTTGTGCTATTGGATTTGGAATTATTGATTATGATACTCGATCTTGTGACTGGTTATATTGCTTGTTTTGATCTGATCTGATCCAGGGTGACGTGGTGATACGCTGTACTCGTTGGTTGGGGATATCACACAACCATATTATATCTCTCTCAGTGATATTATATATTCCACTCTCAATAGAAATCATTTTACTCTTGACGGAGTTCAGTTTACTCTCAACGAAATTCATTTTATTCTCAATGGCACATTTCACTCACAGTGAACACAGGGTTTCACCATTCTCAGTGGCATAATATTCCACTCTCTGTGAGAGCGAGGTCTTGTCATTCTCATCAGAACATAGTACGGCCTTGTCAAATCCCTCTTGTACAGCAGATAACTCACAAGCTGATCATATGACTCCCTCAACACATCGTAGGGACTCAAACACTTCTTATCGCACAGCTAAGCATTCATACAATACGGCAAATAGCTCATATTATACAGTGGCTCATGCACTCGGTTTTTAGTGTACAGCATTCTCATTGCCAAGTCATACGACATTTTCACTACCAAGCCGTACAACAATTTCCTTGCAGCAACATATGGCCAGTTCAAAAGTTTACCATATGGCCCCTTCAAAAAATCATCGTATGGCATCCAAGAATTTACATAGTATGGCATTCAAGTATTCAAGTCGCATGGCTTAGTGGGCTCTTACACACCGTATGGCAACTTCAATTATTGGGATTGCAAATTCATCTAATTGTACGACCTCATTTTATCATCATATGGTTGTGTTCCTCTTGGAAACTGTCAAGTCTTTTCGATATATTGTGTATTGTCAAGAAATGTAGTATGACGTAGTCGGATCAACTGTAATCCTTGTCCAACCATCTATGGTCTTCTTCTCTGTAGTAATTTCATGTGAGATATATATTATTTCTATCTGGTATGCATTGTCATCTGTATTATTGATTCATGTGTTTAATTTATCGGATATAGCAGTAAACATCCATTTCTCATCTTGATCTGACATCTTCTCACCTTTGCTTCCAATTCCAAACCTCAATAACTTCTAAATCTTTTTCTAGTTTCTTCCTTTCTCCGGCGCTCGCTAATCTCTTTGGCTCAATTGCATATGCCATAAACTATCACACCCTCAAGCTAGTAGGTCAGCTGTGCTTTGATACCAATGTACAATCCCTATGGTTTACTTGCTCTAGGGTTACAAATTTGCCAGTAGAATCATGCGACGCTAGAACAAAAATCACCATTAAACCTTAAATAAATTGCAACTACAGATCTAAAACAAATTTATTCCCCAGCAAGATACAATATAAATGTAAATGAGTTACCAACAACAGTTTTACCGGTCAATACCCTCTATTTAAACTTAGTACCCCAACACAGGCTCTACTAGTACTAATAGATTCATTAAGGCTTCGTGGGCTGCTTGCAAAAATAGATCACTTCAGAAGGATTGCAGGTTCGTAACATTTTCTTTGACTGTTTATTTGCCATCTAGGGTCTAAAAGTCTTCCGCCCAGATCTGCTACTCAAGCCTCAAACCCTCATTTGTGTTGTCCCTGGCGCTCTACTATAGATTTGTGATTTGCTTCTTCCAACGACTCTAAAGACAATCGTCCTACGGATTGAAGCTGCCCTTCGTATTCTATGGGAATTGACAGAGAAAAAATTGGAGACATGCAATAAATTGGTCCCGTGAACTTTTTTAAATTCAAACTATTCCTGCTATTTTTCAGAGGTCTGTATTTAAAATTATCAGTTAAAATATTTTCTACAGATATTACCTTCAATAAATATAAATGGCCCAATATTTTCCCAAATTATCTGAGCAGCAACTGCAAAGGTCTGGCCACCCTCTCCAGCACCCCCCATAAACCTTCCATCTAAAAAATTGATTGCTATATATTTCATCGAGAAGATTCATATTATTCTTGTCTCGCTCTTGAAAACTTACCTTGGGATCGCCTGGACATGAAAAATAGAAGAGGCAGCTTCCTCGATGGGACTGCCTCCTTATCAACACATAATATTTTATAATTTTGAAAATTTATTTGTTGCACAATAGTGGATCCCTTGGAATGAAGTGCATAAACCAAAATCTAATCTCTGAGAAACCATTTTAGTTGTCATGTCTGGTCTGCAAACTAGGCTTCAAGACAAATTACATTTTACGTTCTGAGCGGCAGTTACAAATAACGATTACGCCACTGACAAGTAGACCTACAACCGATTTTTTATAAAAAATTTAAAGTTCTGACACAAACTGCCACATGGGTCATATTTATGCATCCCACGCACATTGTTGAATTGGGTTATGTTCTAAATTACTCGCCTTATTGAAAACAAGTTGTTGAATTGGATTGTATTATAAATTACACACCTTATCAAGAAAGTTGTTGGGTTTCAATGAAGACATCGGAGGCTTTGAGGGTTCCCTCGTCATTGCGTTCTGAGATTGCTTTTCGACGTATTTGGACGATTCCATAAAATTATGTTCTAATTTGGCAGAAGAACGATTTTCACCTGCAGATTTTCGCCTCCTTTTTCTTTTTCTTGTGGATATCTCGGAGATTTCTTCTTCTGCGGGTCGAGGATTTTCCTCCGAGCCATTATTAAAGTTGCCCTTGAATTTTCTTTTCCTTTTCTTGTTCTTCATTCTCTTGCTCTTCAGTGACTCTGCAGTCACAGTGACATTTTGGGTTTTCATCGGCAACGAAGTATGATCGAAAAGATTTCCACACCCGTTGTGAAGAAATAAAGTGCAGCTTCAGAGTTGTACCCTGAGCTTCATTTTTTCAATTTGTTATTTTTAAAACAAGCGTTTGTATTATTAATTATTAAATAATATTAACGTATATTTTTTTAAAAAAATTGGAAGAAGTCACCTTCCAAAGTCTAAAGAGAAATAAAATTTAAAATATAATAATGAGTTTGTTAGGCTGTAATTAGGGAATAAAACTTTTAAGTTATTGTTGTGTTTGGAGTCGGTCGTGTGGGTTCTCGTGTTAGTTGCGACGGTTGGTACCTCCCGTCAACCGCCAATTAGTATATATTGTCATGTAAGGGAACCCCGACGGAGAGGTTGTTGTATTGGATATTTTGGGAATGGAATAAAGATATCATACTTCTGCCATATTTGTGTTTTCTGTAATTGTTATTTATGCTTTAATATATATGAATGTTACTTGCATAGTTGTATTGTTGGTACTTGTTATGTGCTTATTCTGTGATTCATTCTAGAACTTAAATCATTCCCAGTAGGGAACAAACATTTAGGCGTCGTTGCCTGTACAAACCTAGAGATAACTATGGTTGCAGGCGGAAGGAATTAATGGGTTGGCCATTCAACCAACAATTAACTGTCATAGACAATGACACGCGCGAAGAAAGTACCGAGGAAGAGGCACGAGAGGATCAGTTGACAGCAGACTTGGTAGAGTTGTGGGACGTGTCGGTCACGCAGTACGTGCAGAGGGAGGCTCAGGAGAGATTCGTCTCTGAAGGCATGGTACGTGTTGAATTCACCGTCAACACTCTCATCTTTGATCTGCTCGAAAGCATTCCAAGGTTGCTCGCCAGAAATCTGATTGCACTCTAAGACTGAAGAGAGGAAACAGCACGGGAACTCCATTGGCAACAAGTGCTCCAAAGATATGAAGAGCGGAACCATAGGGAGGAAGAGGAAAGGGATACAAGTCGATGTCGTACCCCCGGCACTTAATGCCCCTATGGCCAAACAAAGACAAACGTACCACTACCACCGAGGGAGTAGACGAGGGAACCGTACGGAGATCCCTTCGCATAAAAGAACAGGTTGAGTGGAGACGACGGCTAAGGGAAGTTGCTGACTCGAGGAGCCTTGAGGAACATAGCAGAAGTCAGAGTGTGAGTTGGAGTCATAGTCTGGAGAGACAGAGACCGTGTACGTTGAAGGAGTTGGAGGAGGTCGCCAGGAACCTGCCACATCCAGACGTAGAGGAGGAGGATCTTGTCAATCATGCCTCACACTCGACGTCGAGTGAAGAAGACTCTGGAGCCAAGACGCAGAGGAGTCTATCGAAGTATTTTGAACAAGGAGAGGAGGCGGTACGAGATCTGCATGAGGAGATCACCAATATTTTGAAACGACATTATCCCGCATCGGGAAGTTGTCCTTGATGGAGGAAACCAAAGGCGAGGCAAACCCAGAAACCCCGGGAAGGAGGGACTATAGGAGCGAGGGTGACCAAAGCCCTACGGACATGGGTCCAACCAGGTCAAACGCATATGGTACCGTCCAGACACATAATACCTTCCAGACATATAATAACTTCTAGGTGCTACATAAAACCCTCTAGATGAAGACAATGGCACACACTCCGGAGAAACAAAAGCTTCCAAAATTCATGGGTGATGGGTCAGAGGACCTCGTACGACATTGTAAGACATGCGTGACCATTTGGGAGGCAAATGGCCAAGACGACCAGGATTACTAGTTGAAGGCATGTTTGGCCACCCTGCGAGGAATAGAAATTGATTGTTTTATGGACCTGGATGCCTAGTATAAAACATTATGGAACAACTTGAAGAAGGATTTCCAAGAGGAGTTTAAACTCCTACGACATGCCAATGAAATCGTGGCGATGATTTACAATACCAAGTAGAGAAAAAGTGAAAGTGTGTGGGCCTACAATAGAAGGTTGAGGGAACTGCTCAACAAAGTGGAGAACCAACCGGTTGATGCCCTGAAGAAGAGATGGTTTGTCGAAGGACTAGTGCCATCCCTCAGATGAAAGATGAAGGTGGTCCCTTCGCCCTCGTAAGATGAAGCATACAACCGCGCAATGGATATTAAGAGTGAAAATAAGAAGTCCCGAGGGAAGCGTCGGGTGAGTGATGGTGATAGAACAGGTGAAGACAGCGACGGGGAATCTAAGACCGTACAAGCACTCCGAAGGGATATGATGAGGATGATGAAAGAACTGAAGGATGATAAAGAAAATGGCAAGGAAGGAAAGGAACTTTGATGCACCAACTGTAAGACAGAAGGGCACACTAAGGGGAGTTGCCCTCAAAAAGCCTTATGTGACATTTGCCAAGTAATGGGACATTCCATCAAGGAAACCCCGTACAACTCGAAAGCATGGAGCACCCAAGTGCTCCACGCCCAACCCTACCAAGTCACACCACGAGCGACACCTCCAAAGCTGGTAGAAAACTCAAACGCCTCTCCTGGAGGGTACCAAAACAACCGGCGAGGTAACAACAGGTCCAACAATAACACGCCAAGCAGTAGAATTCAGTACAACGCAAAAGGATGACCCATGATCCAATGTCAGAAATACAACGAATGGGGTCACTTTGCGCGAGAATGTCAAAATAGAGATAGTGCGGGGAGTTTGTTGTGCAAATGGTGCGGTCCAAGAAATCGTGAGGACATAGAGTGTCCAAAGCAAAAAGGGGTGAATATGGTTGAGGTGAAGGAATCAGAGGAAGATTTACTGGCAATCACAAGATTGCAAAGTAAGAAAGCCACCTACCTTGACCCTCGCACGGAGAAGGGAAGACTTCGGGAGGCCAGGGCAGACATTGAACATGCGATGGTGGACGAATGGAGGGCCTCGCACTAGGCTACCAGTACTCCACTTCAGTCAAGATCGGAAAAAACTATCATTAAGCATATGTTACAAACCACTATACCTGTACAAGTATCTGACCTCCTACAAACCATGTTGCAGTTGAGGATGGCCTTGACAAATGCAATCGGTGACACCACTGCCGACTAGGAACACCAAACGATAATAGAACCACCTAGTACGGTTACAGTGATGGAACCTGGTACAGATGCCACAGACCCTATGCTGCTCAAAGTAAGCATTGGATGGAAACCTGTCGTGGTGGAGATTGAGATAATGGGGCAAAATCTCACAAACACCATTGTGGATGGCGGGTCTGGTGTCAACGTACTACCAGAAGAAACTTGGAAGGGTCTTGGCAAGCCTACCCTCTGGCCACCAACATTCCACCTCGTCGACGCGGATCAACACAACATCAAACCCCTCGGGACTCTCATGGCACATAAGGTGGTGATTGGGACACAACAATTTCTTCTGGACTTTGTAGTCATTCCACTGGAGAGGAAAGCATATGGCGCCCTCCTCGAAAGGGGATGGTTCATCATGGCCAGAGCTAATCATAATTGGAAGAAGAATACACTCTCGATTGAGAGTGAAGTCCATAAGTATGTGATTGACCTGAGGAACTAGGTTGTCAATGAAGAGCTTGTGTCGTCTAATTCCAACTCGAGGACTCAAACAGATGGGAGTGGGGTTCTGGAGGAGACAAAGGAGGGATGGAACCCAACAAGGAAGGAGTGTTGGAATTGGATGGATGCTCTAAAGATGAAACTAGTTCATTGGTCGAACTCTTCCATTGGCAGATGGAGGACTATGAGGTCTTCCACCCGGAGTGCCACATGCTACAAATATGTGAGATTGGGGAATCAAGTGGCGGTACGGAAGAGCAGTCATTTCCCCGGAAGTACGATAGGTACCAGGAAGGAGTGGCATGGGTGGATAACACGCCAACCCACCAATTTGAACATGATAAACCTATCAAGTACAAGGAAACGGATGTGAAAAAAAGCTTATTTTATAAAAAATTACAAAAAAATTCCCTAACCCTAAAAATGAGAAAACTCTATAAATTATCCCGAGTGGCCAATTTCCTCACACCAGAAGATAGAAATTGCAAAGAAAGAAGAGATTCGTACAAGGAGATCATGGGAAATCCGTACGGGTCGTATGGTAGTAGCAGGGCCAAAAATCCATACAGAGAGAGTACGAAAGTTGCAGAGCATGAAACTTGCAAAGAAAGGAAATTGCAAAGTACGAAAATAGCAGGGTACAGGAATTGTAGTATACAGAAATTGCAGAGTACAAAAATTGGAATTGCAATTGACCGTACGGTAATTGTAGAAGACGAAAATTCATACGGGGGGTGTACGGAGGTTACAACCGATCAAAGCCAGTACGAAGGTTCCAACAAGACAGCATTGTACAGACACCATACGTAATTAGAAGCGGCACAGGAATCGGGAGGTGAGTTGTACAACAACAGTGGAAATATGTACCATAGCATCGACAATGATATTCGTATGATAATCTATACACGATGAACGAAGGTCCAAGAAAGATTTATTGAAATTCATACGAAATTGGCACAAATTTGTACGGAATTGGGACATTGTGGAATTATGTACAGTCGAAGGAGTCCGTACAGCTAGAAAGAGACTGAAATTTTGTACGACTGGTACACAGGTAATCTATAGAGTTAACCAAAGGTGGCCAGCTTGTCGTATAGTGCAGTTAGCACGTGTCAGGATTTAGCTGATTGCGGGAACAATTGGGATAATGGATTTGACAGTGATAGGGTGGATCTGGTAGGAGAATTGAACAACGAATTGCAACTTAGAAAAGTTGATTCAGTTATGTCGCAACTAAGTTTTGGCAACCCAAGTGACAAAGGCACAATCATTTTCATCGGAAACATGGCCACACCAGGCAACAACAAAGGGAAGAAGGTGTGGGCACGTGTGCAAAGAAATGAGCCTGTAACGATGTAGTCTTTGACATGGGAAGGGTTGAATGGCAATGACTGCAAGACATGGTGGGAGGAGATAGACGACACCAATATCATCAAAATGAATCTGAAGAGGGCAAGGGTTGACCACATTCTAACCATGTCAGTCTTTAGCATTAAGGAATTTGAGCATGTACTAAAGGGAATGGTGGTTGGATATGATCGACATACACACAAGTCTATGGTACAGCACGAGGGATGTCACCTCACCATTTCGTATTTCGCCCCTGAGTTTGCCAATTTTTTTGGAATTTCTAACCAAGGCAGCCCTGTCATTAAAAGAAAAATGACATTAGAACAAAAGAAGTAATTGGTTCAACTAGTTTGTCGAGGGGACTTGACACAGGGCGAACAGGACAACATATGGAGGTCTGGTAGTAGTCGAAGGGTGAAGCGGACATTTTTGGCCAATGTAGAGTGGCGATGCATCATGAACATCATCAAAAGCAAACTAACAAGAGCCAGTCGGGGGTCACACATCGCCGTGTGGATGTTGTATTTGATGAATGGGTTGCGAAAAGGCACGGTCTTCAACTAGGCATCATTCCTTTCTCAATGCATCCATAAATGCTTAGGACTCTGGCACAAGGTTTTATATATGTTGCATCATGCCATCATCGTGTTCCTGGATGTTGTTCATACAGGAGTGTCGTCGGAGAAGAGGGGTGACTTGCAGCTGTTAGCTAGGCTAGAGCCATATAGACCCCCTATCTTTTATTGGACGCATCTGGACATCATGATAGTCGGCGGAGAACCACAACGGAAGAGGCGACGACGAGATATTGGGAAATCTCCTAGTGTAGGCAGTGGGGATAGTGAGGAAGATGTCGTGGAGGCATCCTCGTCCGACAACACTAAGAGTGGAGAAGATAACAGTTTTCGCTTGGCTCCAACAATGGGTCGATGACTAGTTGAGGTTGGAAGGGAGGGTGGTGATATTTCAGTGGTCAAGGAGGTGACAGAAGGGGCAGGAGACAACATCATGGCCGTGGAAGTGACGGTTGTCGATAACCCTCTCGATAGACCTCATATTATTGAGCATAGGGATGTACCAACCCAGGTGATTGATGTCGTGGACATGGAGGCATCACCGCTACCTCCGCTTTGAGTGACCCCTAGGTAGGAGGAGACCATCCCACACTTGAGTCCCACTCGTGCTGATGACCACCAGGAGCAGACGATCGACTCTTGGTTGTTGGAGACCCTCGGGGTAAGCGTGGAAAAATTTCTTGAACTGTCATCATCGCCTGGTGGGGATGTGGATGGAGGACTTGAATTGCAGATTAGCGATATGGAATCTGCTGCAGGGAAGGATCTCCAGATTTCCAGGTCTATAGAAGAACTTACACTACACAAGGAAGTTCAAGAAGGGAGGGGGGAATCTTCCTCACCTCATATAGAAGAATTGATACTTCAGCTAGAGAGACCTGATCCCACAGACCCAATTGGCACCTTGCAACATTGTACGCTCTAGTTGGAGGGCATGGTGAAGTTCCTAAGTGACGTCGTCCATATTGTGAAGGGTGTGTAAATTGGCCAGGATCCAAGGATAGCTCAAGTGGTTGAGCGCATGTTGTCCTTTGTCAGGGAAGACTATGAGGGGGAATTCTTTCGATGCTTCACGACCAAAGGATGGTCGAAGACAGAGATTCCAGAGATGACGGATACCTAAATGAGGAACTTGATAGTGATAGAAGAGAGTGGTTTTTATGGTTCCATGTGAGGAATAGAGACAGCTTTTCAGGACCTAGTCCTGAAGTATCGACATATGGCAGTGATGTGGATGGAAGCTATGAAGACACAACGGGATCAGGTACTGTGGGAAGCAAAGAGTGTCAAGAAAACATTAGCCCAAGAGCACTCTCAGATTACCACATTGGAGGAGACAGTTGTCAGGAATGTGCAGGAGTTGGAAGTGAGTGGTAAGGCGAAGGATGAGTTGACAGATAAGTTAGCAGACTTGCAATCCTGATTGGTAGAGAAGGAGCAATAGTTGCAAGTGCAGGGCCAGGAGATTCAGAAAGCTCGCAACAAAATTGTTCAGGTTGCCCATATGGTCAAAATGGCACGAGAGCGAGAACTGGCGGCCACACAATGACTCTAGCGAGTGGGCACATCTTAGTCATCTGTACTTCCAGGGATGCCTTCTCATACCTCCTCACATTAGTTTCAGTTGTTTCCATTAGCTTCCATTTGTTTGTCATCTAGAAGACGACTTCTTTTTTGGGGGGGTTGATGTTAGGTTGTAATTAGGGAATAAAACTTCTAAGTTATTGTTATGTTTGGAGTCGATTGTGTGGGTTCCCGTGTTAGTTGTGATGGATGGTACCTCCGCCAACCACCAAATAGTATATATTTCCATGTAAGGGAACCTCGACGGAGAGGTTGATGTATTGGATATTTTGGGAATGGAATAAAGATATCATACTTCTACCATGTTTGTGTTTTCTGTAATTGTTATTTATGCTTTAATATATATGAATGTTACTTGCATAGTTGTATTGTTGGTACTTGTTATGTGCTTATTCCATGATTCATTCTAGAACTTAAATCATTCACAGCTCCCACCATTCAAGTTGTCTAAAAAAATCAAATGGTACAAGGAGGGCAAGATTTCCCATCATTCAAGTTATCTAAAAAAATCAACAAGGCTTGAAGTATATGTGAGAGTCTCCCAACCAACATTGTTTTCATCATTTTCTTTTGTCTTCGTTTAAAAGCTAAGTTTCCTAAATAGACAATATAGCAAGATCAATGTAAGGGAATTTGTGAGAGTTTAATCAACCATAAATTATGTTGTAAATATGAGTTCATATTGTCATTGATGTCAAACTTGTTGGTTTGGATGTGTCCCTTAGCAATATTCTATGTTTGGATGTAGTTCAATGTAGTGCAACAACAACAAGTTGGTACAGAAGGTGTGTGGATGTATGGAGCTTGCTTGTAGATGTTTGAGATGGCATATAATGATGTATTGTGGAGTTTCTGGAGCTCTGGTAATGATCTTTGAGGTCTATAGTTGTTTTTCAATTAAGTGTGATTGTTCCAGTGAATAGTTTGTCAGTCAAGTTTTTTGGTCTCGATTGTGGCAAATTTGTATCAAATGCTCATGTAGTTACAATATAATGTTTATAGATGTAAATTCTCATCATAGCTCAAGTTTCAATTGGTGCAACAATATACAGGAATGTGTTGTGTTCCTCTAACTTCAGTTGGTTAGTGCAATGTAGTTCGTTAATTTGGCTTATTTGATTTTTTGTGTTGCTATTTTGGTTTTTTGCAAGTGTTCTTGGTGGTTTGCATTGAAGATTGAGTTAGTTGTGTTGGTATGCATTAACTGTGGTTTCATTTGGGACCAACCTATTGTGTTTTGGTTTGTGCAATTGCATGGGAGTTATTTTGTGTAATGTCTCATTATTTAACAAGTGCAACGTAGTGGCGAGTACTTGCCATTTAGATTTGTAATAATAACTGAGTATGTTTTTTTGCAAACAATTAGCAAATAGAAGAGATTGATAATTTTGTAACCGTAACTTTAATTGAATCGTAACCCTAATTAAGTTGTATCCTTAATTGAACCCTAACTGTAATACTAATTGAATGTTAATTATAAATTTAATCGAATCCTAAATTTAATGCATAATAATTCCTAACCTAAATTCAACACTAATATTTACCCTCACCCTAACCCTATTTTAACTCTAATAAAAGTCTTGTCTCTAATTCCGATTAAAACTCTAATTGTAATTGAATTTTATTCCTAACCTCTTTGAATCCAAACCATAATTTAACCCTAACCCTAAATCAAAAGTTTTGCCTATAAGCCTAATTGATCCTTAACCCTAACTCCAATTTAACTTTATACCTAATGCTTACCTCAATTAAATCCTTAGCCTAACCATGTTTGAACTATAACCATAATTTAACCCTAACTCAAAAAATTATTTTCTAACTTTAATTAAACACTAATTGAATCGTAGTCCCAACCCTAATTGAACCCTACTCCTGATTAAACTCTAACACTAAGCTAATTTAACATAAATCTACCCCTAAATGAACTATAATCCTAACCCTAATTATACTTAAACCCAACTATAATTATAATTGAGATATAATTATAATGAATGTAGTTGGTTTAATCTTTGTATTTTTTAAGTTAGTTCGTTCAATCTCAACAATAATATCAATTATAAATATTAGACAATGCATTTTTTATTGTCATTTAATAATGGAATACCAATAATGCTAGAGAATATATTTTTTATTATTCAATTAATATTAGTCCTTGACTCACTTGTCATGGTAGTTATGTTGTAATGGTAACTACCAAGATTTTCAAATTATTTAATCAATTAATTAGTATCATAATATTTCCACCTAGTTTCAATAATAATGGCAAAATTCATTTGTCATGGTAGTTACATTGTAACATATATCAAATCAAGAAAAAAGTTTAGATTTATAGGACCAAAATTTTCATTATTCATTCAAGTAATCATAATCAAAACATCTCCACGATATTATTACTATATTTTAATTATTATATTATCGATTTATTGTGATTATAGTATAATATTATTGTATAAATGTTTATATATAATATATTATATAAACTGATTATATTATTTGATTATCTTATTTTTATATTATTAAATTGCATGAAGATAACTAAAATAATATGATTAATTCGTATATTTTTATATTATATATATATGTTTATTTACTTATACAAAGCTTTAAAAGATACATATTCTAAATAATTTGAAAAGAAAATTTAAACATTCTACATATTATTTTAGTGTACCTAAAAATTTGCCTAAAAAAATTCATTTATTGAATTGTATTGGTAGCCTCTTTGAATCCTAACCATAATTTAATCCTTACCCCAAATCAAAACTTTTGCCTAGAAGCCTAATTGATCCTTAAACCTAACTCCAATTTAACTTTATACCTAACCCTTACCCTAATTAAATCCTTACCCTAACTATGTTTGAACTATAATCATAGTTTAACCCTAACTCAAAAATTTATTTTATAACTTTAATTAAACACTAATTGAATCATAGTCCTAACCCTAATTTAACCCTACTCATAATTAAACTCTAACACTAAGCTAGTTGAACATAAATCTAACCCCAATTGAACTATTATCCTAGCCCTAACTATAATCAAAACCTAACTATAATTATAATTAAGCTATAATTATAATGAATGTAGTTGGTAATCTTTGTATTTTTTAAGTTAGTTCATTCAATCTTAACAATAATATCTGTAAGCATCCCAACTGAATGGAATTTGATACATAAAGTCTAGAAATCTGATATGAAGAGCAGAAGAGATAATGTTGTGTGGAGGTTCCCTCTTCATGATTGGGTTAAGGTGAACTTTGATGGTGCAACTAAAGGAAATCCTGGGAATGCTGGAGGGGGAGGGGTCATTAGAAACTCTTACGACTTTTGTGTTGTTGCGATTGCCTCTCCCTTTGGAGTTCAAAACAACCATGTGACAGAAGCTCTGGCAATGTTAAAATGCCTTTAGCTAGCTCAGAGTTTTACTTTTAAAAGAATTTGGCTAGAGGGGGATTCCCTCAATATAATTCAGGCTATTAAAGTTATTAGTTCCCCTTCTTGGAACATCCAAAATATCATTTATAATGCTAAAAAATTGTTAGATGCCTTTGATAGTGTGATTATTACCCATATTTTTAGGGAAGGTAACAGGGTTGCCGATTTGTTAGCCAATGAGGGGGTCATTTTAGCGGAGGATGCTAAGTATATCAGAGAATTATCATGTAAGAATGGAGTCCATGAGCAACTATTTTTTGATAGAGTCCATGGTACATGTTAATTTCATTATTACCTTTCTGGGTTCGGACTTCAATGATAGATATTGGAGTGAGGCGGATTGTCAGTTGATTACCTATCTCAGGCGTCGTGATAATGAGTACCGCTGTGACGAGCCTTATCATATCAAGTGTTGAGTTATTTTGAATGTTTTAAAAGACTACTTGAATAACAAGAAAATCACCTTGTTTTTCGATTCTAGTGTCTTGTTTCTTCAACGTTTGGTCAGTTTGTGCTCTTTTCAGGGTTTCGACTTGAACAACCATCACATTACGGGGGAAATCTTAACCGCAATGAGCCTACCAGCTGTGATAGCTAGAAAAGTGAAAGGAAAATATGGTGAAGGTTGCACAAATATGGCTTCACAGATTACATGGAGAAACTGCACGGGAGCAAGAAGTTTGTTTCTCGTGGTTTTTCCAAGCGCTGGAATAATAATAAAGTTACTCTGTTTGACCAGACATAGAAGTTGGATGAAGATTTGGTGGCAGAGGTAACCGGCTTGCAGAAGGATGACATTAAATTCTACAGAGACCACAAGTTCTCGATGGAAGCTATCAAGAATTTCCCCAAAAATGAAGAAGAAAGGGCTCAGCTCGCAAAAAAGGATAATGCTTCCTATTATCTCCCTAACCAGGTAAAATCTTTCTGGCAGAAAATGTTGAAAGTTTTAATGGAGTACCTTATGGCTGATGGAAGGTTTACAAAAGTTTACAATTACCACTTTGTTATTCTTAACCATTTTTGCCATGGGTCTAAGATATTGTTTCCCTTCTACTTGGCCTCTTCCCTTAACGATATCCCGATTGACCATGCCAAGAAACCTAATTCCTACCCCAATACTCACCAAGGCCTTATTTTGTTAATATATGAGCATCCGAAGGGTAAAGCTAAGGCTAATAGGGATGATCCTTTTGTGGAAAATGCCCACATATATGAGGATTATGATGGCTCTAATTCTGATGAAGATTATTCTAATTTTCCTCTGAATAAGAAATTGAGGGTTAGTGATGAAGCTAAAGAAGACACTGAAGAGAATGTTGGTTTTGAGTAGGAGCAGGAGAAGGAGGTGGAAGAAGAGGCGAAGAATGAGCAAGAGAAGGAGGTTGAGGGTGAGGAAGGGGATGAGCAGAGAGAAGAGGATGTTGAAGAGTTAGATGTGAAGGATAATCCCTATGTCTCAGATAACAAGGATGATGCTCAGCATAACACGGAGGAGGGAAACCCTAGGTCTGTGGACTCTGCCCCGGATCTGGAGAACGCGAAATCCATTTTGAATGCTGCTAGAAATAGCACCTTGGAAATGTTCAATTTTCAGAAATGAGTGATTGATAACATCACTAGTATTCAGGATAAACAGAGAGAGCTTGATTTTAAAATTGAAATTTTGATTAAGGATATCAACATTAAAGGTAAACAGGATAATGCAGAGGATACTAGTGCTGCAGAGGATGAAAAAGAAATTCTAAACTAGCCAGAAAGTGACATTATAAAGGGACATTTGAAGCACCTTGAGGATGTGGTGAGGATTATCAAAGAAAAGGGTGAGGTTGATAATGATCTGATAAACAATCAGATTCAAAAAACTGAGAATGCTTTGAAGAAATTCATGGAGCATAGTCTGGTTGTGTTGAAGATGTCCTCTCAAAACATGAATGTGCTGGTTGCTTGCCTGAAGAAGAACAAGCAGAGTAAAGAAACGGTGATTATTGATGACGACCCAATTTCTAGTTATGTTCTACACTCCTCCATACGCAGAACCAGGGAAAATGCAAGTGAGTTGGAGCTAAAGACCAAAGGCAATCAACATATGCAGGAAAATAAAGAACTGAAAGAGGTAGCTAATGCGATGATGATGCTAGTCAAGGATGCGGAAGAGACTATAAAGATTTTCATTTCAAATGTAATTTGGTTTTCGGTTGTCAGTCTCTTGCTGGCCTTGAGTTGTTCTTTTCTTTGCCTATTGTTCTTTTGCAACCTTTCTCTTTTTGTTATGTTTTATTTAGTTTCTCTATTGCTTATCTCTACGTTATGTAAGTGGGTTTCGAGTCCCTTAAAACCTGATTTTCCTTAATCAAAAACAATAATATCTGTAAATATGTGTAATCTTGGTTGAATATTAGAGAATATGTTTTTTATTATTATTCAATAATGGAATATCAACAATGCTACAGAATAAAGTTTTTATTATTCAATTAATATTAGTCCTTCACTCACTTGTCATGGTAGTTACCTTATAATGGTAACCACCAAAATTATCACAATTAATTAGTATCAAAATATTTTCACCTAAGTAAAATTTATTTGTCATGGTAGTTACCTTGTAACATATATCAAATAAAAATAAGTTTAGATTTATAGAACCAAAATTTTCATTATTCATCCAAGTAATTATAATCAAAACATCTCCACAATATTATTATTTTATTTTAATTATTATATTGTTAATTTACTATAATTGTAGTATAATATTATTTTATAAATTTTTATAATTAATATATTATATTATTAATAATATTATTTTATTATCTAATTTTATATTATTAAATTGCATTAAGATAATTAAAATAATATTATTAATTCATGTTTTTTTTATTATATATATGTTTATTTATTTATATAATGCATTAAAAGATACGAATTCTAAATAATTTGAAAAAATAAATTAAACATTCTAAATATTATTTTAATGTACCTAAAAAATTTCCTTAAAAAAATCATTTTGAATAATAACGAGTTAACATAAATTGATTGCGGCAAGTACTAATAACTTATAGTTAGGGACAATCATCTTGCAAAGATCAATTGGAAGAGACTTCTTTCCTCAATTAACTAATAATACTTATAACATATGATGAACAACACATAAGAATACAATGGGTTACACTTGTAATTTGATTGATAATAATAATAATACAAAAATAATAATTATCATCACTAAGTGCAATTCAATAATGATAAGATTATCTTTGTTGACAAATATGCAAGGACGATCTTAATATCAATATGTGCACTGCTAAATGATATTAGCCTTCTTTGATACGACAATGGAAAGTATGCTATGTTGGTTGATAGCTATCTTTGTTATGACCGTATGAAGTATGCTATAATATATACACTCCTATCGCTTGCAGCGATGGATGATCTACTACTCCTTATATGATATGTTATTGTTTCTGATATGTCGTTATGAATATGCATAAAGATATGATATTGCTTACAATGATACAGTGTTATTTCTGGTTGGATTTGATATGCTTGCAACAATGGTAGATGATGTTATTTTTGGTTGTTACTTGAACTGCATGCAATACTGGTGTTGTTTCTAATATATGTCGCTAATCGGATTATGCACATGATAATAGGCCTTTGGCCTTTGCTCTTAAGATTGATCCAATACTGGATGATAAAATAAAATATATAAAACTCTCCACCATGTCCTTTGTAGCAGAAATGGTTGTAGTTATATACTTGCATAATCAGTTGGATGTGTCTTTTGGATTATAGGGCATGTCCACTTATTGATCATAATCGCATCTCTTCATCTCAGTAACTGATTTTTGTTATTTAGTTAAGATAATCCTCTGTGTTACTGGTTTGGTTCTCCCTTGAACATAAGCGACATTATTGTTTGTTAGAAATCGATGATAATGGATAGTACGAACATGATTGGATCCTCCTTTGGCAAAGATGTATGCCTTAATCATATTATGGACGTCTCATCTAATTATATATTGAATACGCAGCTTCATGAATGTATCGACATCCTCATGTATTTCTGGGACTGTAGATAAATGCTATTGCTTTGGTTAGATGTCTTTATATATCAATTATATTATTTGTTCTTTCTTCAACCCGTTCCAAGTTGATCACAATCTAGTAATAAAAATTCATAATATAAGTACGAAATATGAGATATCTGATTACATGTATGTCAATCCCAGTTATGCACTTCGTCTCTAGATGATCTGCTCATGACCTTAGCCTTTTATACACCAATCCTTCGGGATTCATGTATTGAATGGTATGATTGTGAGCCAATGTGCGGATGATTGTAGTCCTCATGTTTGGCAGAAGAGTATCTTTTAGATTCCTCTTATCTTCTATAGATGCTTACAAGTCTTTATTTTATGATGCTAACTATTCATTGTAGGTGTATGAAGGTCCATCAACGAAGCTATTGGAGGTATGACTACTACTTATCTTTTCATGAATCATTGGTAATGTAATTCTATCGTCTTCTCTTTATTTTGAATAGGAAAACTAATGTTATGGAAACCATCTTATTTATAAGACTTTATAGTTTCTAATCTTTATTTCTAAACTATAACTACTTAGAAATCTAGGTCTACCACTCTTAAATTTATATTTTTATTCAGTCTAAATTAAGGTGGGGATATCACATTTTGGATGCGTTTGGAAGGTGTGCTAACATGGTGTGATCTGTCACACTTTTCATTTATCTTTTGCATTGTTTTGGAGATTATTTTTTGTCTGATTATTTTGTATCTACACATTACATCTATTTTGGCCGACCTAGTTAATGTTATTGAGGTTGTGGATGGTATATAAATAATGGAATAATTGTGTAGACATATAGTATTTAGTTGTGTGTATTATGTGAAGTGAATGTTAAGTAGTACAAAGGTTCAGAAGTGCAACAAAGTGTTGATGAAGGCAATTTATGATGTTTTTTGAACAGTGAACTATGATTAGCATTCTAGTGGATGTGGTTCCTTACAGTTCAACCCTATTGATGTTCAACTATCAGAAGTTTTGTATCTTGCCCTAAAGAAGTGATCTTCAATGTTTGCAAGTCCTTATTATATCTTTTCCTAAGGTTGTGCACCTTAGTCTTGCAAGCCATCTCAAGAGCAATGAGCTCTTTAGCCTCTGGCCTAAACATTATAAATAGTTATATATATTGTGAGTGTTTCTCATTGTGGTTTTTTCCAGTTTGAGTTTTCCATGTAAAAATCTTGGTATCTATGTGTGATTATTTTTGTGATTTCAACTATTTACTTTCATGCACATGGTAGTTAAAATGAATGTCAATTAAAAGGTTAAATTTGATTCAAGTTTTAGTATTTGATGATTCACCCCCTCCCCCCTCTCAACATTCAATAGTATTCAACAATTGGTATTAGAGCAAGGTTCCTAAAGAAGCAGTTTAACCATTGAGGTAGATCCGAGTTTTGAAAACTATGTTTGGAGAAAATGATTTGGATGCTATCGAACAAAATGAGTGGGATATTGATCTTGTTGTGGGCATGGAAGGATAATTAAGATGTGCTTTGGAAAATCTAGATGAAAGCGGAGAAAAGTGAAAGAGAGTAGGAAAAAAAAATGTATATCTAAGAAAGCTACTTGATGAAGGAAAGAAGGTTATTGATGATTTTGAAACAAACATGACAAAACCAAAAAGTGTACCAAACTTGAAAGGTAGTGCTTATGTTGAAGAAAGAATTGAAAGATGCAAATGAACAAATTGACAAGGGCTTGAATCTTAAAGGTGGCAGTAAAGTACTTGATGTAATGCTAAGTACTAAAAAATAGAACAAAGATAAAGGCGGACTTGACTTTGAGAAAGGTGAAAATTCTAAGACTTCTAGCAAAAAAAGCAAAGGAAAAGGTCAAGGATGAATTGAAGGACCCTAATAAAGATCAATAGGGTTTCATTGTAGTCCAGAACAAGAAGAATGTCACATTGACTCCTCCTACTCAAACCAAGTACTCATCATATTTTAATGGTAACTATTTTTCATGCAATAAGGTTGGACATACAACTAGCAAATGTAGAAGTTGGATCAAATCTCAATCATTTAATGGTCAATGTTACAATTGTGATAAGTATGGACATAAGACAAATGAGTAAAAAAGTAGGATGGTTTGGAATGGATATGGAAATACAAACTATGGTAGAAATGTTAAGTCATTCAATGGATATTGTTATGCTTGCAACAAGTTTAGGCACAAGGTTGTTGACTGCATGTCTAATATTAGAAGGAATGAAAGTGTTGGAGGAAATGGAAATGGTTTGCAACAAGGTCCAAGATGCTATAATTGTAACAAATTAGGACACATTGCTAGGTTCTACAAAGGAAGGAATGAGATGACTAGTTTGGTAAACAAGATTGATGTCAATGAAGAAAAGGAGGAGATGAAGATGATGTAGGTAGAGAAATCATATGAGAAAGTTAAAGGAAAGATTGAGGATTGACCCACACCTAATAGTGGTGCAGATTCTTCTTCCAAAAACTAAGTAGATAGCACTATTTAAGGGGGATAATTGATTGAAAACCTCATGTATCCCCTTGCAGTTTGGATGTTGAGTTGTTTTTAGCATGGAAGAGATTGTGTGAGTCTCTTCAAAGGTTATTGGATGGTTTTGTTGATTTGCAACCTTGTTTGTAAAATTTGACAAAACAGAGTATCAACTTTATGAGTTGCAACAATAAAATATATTAATGTCAAATTAACCCTAAGTAGGTGGATGCAATAGATAATATGACTTTTTAAAATCATTTTGATCACAAGTGTGATATTGCTATTTTCAGAGCTCTTGCATGCGAACAAATTTTCTTATGCAATCAGTGTGTTTGAAGTTTTTCTTCCAAACTCGGTTTATGTGAAGTCTGTGAAAGAGTGAAATGACAGTTCTCTGATTATTATTGATCCTGAATTGAAGCCACAACCCTTGTTCAAGCTATATCTGTATGTGGTCATGGTGTGAGGTAAAGAAGGTGCATTTTCAAGGGTTCCGATCAACTATGTTTACATTGAATATGTTAAAGCATATATTTATGTGAAACTAAAAGAGGCAAGTGTTTTGAAGTTTCATGATATTTGGGATAAGTTGATAAAAGAAGATTTAACTACTTTCAAGGAGCAATATAAGAACATTTTCGCTATGGGTTTGAATATTTGGAAGGATTTTTTTATTTATTTTACGTATGAAGAAGATGGATTAAGGTTATCTTGAGTCATATTCATGAGGATGTAATGTATCTAGATTGGCCATACAAGATTACAAGGGATGTCATTAGAGTATTAACTGATTTGTGCAGCACCGGTACGGTTCTGGTGAAAAGATTGTGAAGAATGATAATGTTGTTGAGCTAACTGGTGTGAGATCCAGTGGAAGGGTAATGACCGTGAAATATATCATAGATCCGAGCATAAAATCCTATTTTCCTATTTAGCCTAATCTTATTTAATAAAATCCTATTTTCCCTCACCCACCAAATCCACTTGCAAAATCAAATCCCCTTCTAGATTCTTCTAAACCCTTCCTAATTAGCCTAATCCATCTTCTAAACTTTGTCACATCCCTAAGCAAAGGGAAGTCACTTCTCAAAACCTCAAAGTCTTTGATAACCATTAAAGGCTTCAAGTCTTCAACCACTAAATGGCTCAAAGTCTTTGATAACCTTTAAAGGCTTTCAACCTTCAACCACTTAATCCCCAAAGTCTCCAATAACCATTAATGGTTAATTCAAACCCTCCCACTTGGTTAAAACATTTGTTTTGACTCAACCTCTATCCAACCCAAAGGTCTCATCAGGCCATTAATGCTTTGACCATGATTATCCCTTAAACATTTGCACAAAGGTTTATCCTTGGATTAACTCTTAATCCAGTGAGTAAGCTTAATTTAGACTTGACCCTTAGCCTTTAGATAACCATGAGGTCTTCTCAGGCCTTTAATGCCTCCAACTCCTTTTCTCAACCCAACCCTATGTTGACACTTGTCACCATTTCATTGGTGTCAATTGTGCACATGGATCCCCAACTTTCAAACTCAACCCTTGATTGAATCTTTCAATCTCAACCATCCATTGCTCCATTTTCCCTATAAATAGAGCTCATTCCTTCATAATCCAGATCCTGAAAACTTGTATGCATCTAAGCTATAGACATTTTAAAGAGCATTTTTAGCATGATCATCTAATACCTTGTTATTTTGGTTAAAATACATCATTTTAGCATCAATAGAATAGCATTAGCTTCTCATTTCATACTCGAAGCACAATATTACAATCTCAATCCTCCATAAGCATCCATAGTGCAAAAAAGCTGCTGAGAGCTACACTATTTTGGAACTTGGAGAGGAGAGGAACAAGGGAGAAAGGAACTAAAACCATGCTAAGAGGCATTTGGAGATGCCTCGTTATCTTTGCTTCTTTAGTTAGATATATTAGCTTGTTTTTAGCATCTCTCTTGGTATGCCTTTTTAGATTAGTTTTTGTTTGACGAACACTGACAATCTAACGTTTTCATGTCTCTTTGTGTTGTTGATCATTCACTAACCGTGTGCCATTTAGGAGGGCATCATTTGGTGAACCAGACGTGAATCGAACCACCAAAAAAACATCTCATTTTTTTCTAACAAACATGTTTGCTTGTTGAAAGTGTCACACAGGTTGCGCTTTAGCGCTATTGAACACGTTCTGGCGCTATTGACACTTTTTCTTTTAGCGCTATTGCCCTTAAAATAGCGCTATTGCACAAGTTTCAGCACTTCAAAGAAGGAATTTCGGTTACATCTACCTTAAAGTGCTAGAGATCCACATGCAACACAATTCACCAAATCATCAATCTCTCATTTCATCAAACACTCATCATCATTTTCACACAACTTCAACAAAGGCTTAAAAAACAAAATGGCTCAAACCCGATCACAATCGAGACAACGAGAAATAGAAAGAGAAGAAGAAGAAGAGGAAAATCTCAATGAATTTCAAGAAGCACTTGGAGGAAATGCAGATGACGAAAACCCAAGTACTCCCACTCCTGCAACAATAGAAAGGGCTCAGCATAACCCTCTCTTTAACAGATTGTTTGACGAAATACTCAGGAGCAATGCAGATGCTCACTTCTTAAGACTCGCTCAAGAAGGAGCCAAACTCCCCTCTGACTTTGATCTTTCCCAATTAAGACAAGCATCAGAAAGACAAAGTCACCATGAAGAGGAAAGAGATAGAGATCCCATCAGATATAACATTCCTCGAGGTAACCCACCACCTCCTCCTCCAAATGAAATGGAGATGTTGCGGCAACAAGTCGAGAATCTCGCCCAACAACTTCATAATGGTGTCAAGACTAACTAGTTCTCACTCAATGACATTTGTCCCTATCCTTTTGATAGGAATCTTTACATGCCACCATTTCCACGAGGATTCGAAACACCCAAATTCGAAAAATATAGAGGAAAGGGAGATCCTCGTGATCATGTTAGAGAATTTCATTCCGCTTGTCTTGAAGTGGCATATGAAGACACCTACCTAATGCGCCTTTTTCCCCAAAGCTTGGGAGGAACAACCACATCATGGTTTTCCCGACTACCAGGTGGCATTAGAACATTTGAGGAACTCATCCAGAAGTTCCTAGCTCATTACTCTCATAACATTGAACGCGATGTCACCATGGCTGATCTATGCAACACCAAACAAAAACCAGGTGAGCAATTCCAAGTATTCCTACAACGATGGCATCAAATGTCTAGCAGACATTCTCTTCAGTTACCTGAACGAGAACTAGTGGAAATATTCATTTCCAACTTAAACGAAGAAATGGAATTTCACCTGGATGTCAAAGACACAGACTCATTTAATGATATGATCACTAAGGGTTTGAAATGTGAAAAGGCACTCATCAAGAAAGGACTCATCAAAATCTTCAACGAACCAAAAGATGGTACTCGCCCACGCTTCAATAGCGATAAACCAAACTTCTGGAATAAAAACAAGAATATCGTCAACGATGCGGTTGTGGATGCCCGGACTATCCAAAATGCACAACCTGTGGTTCGGTTTGCAGGACAAAATCCTCCACCTCAAAATAACACAAATGTTCCGTCCAATCAAGGTCGCATCACATCTCATGATGAACCTAGACCTCGTCAGCAAAAACAAAAACGCACATACACTCCCTTAGGGGAACCCATTGAAACAGTATTGCGACAACTCCTCTCTCAAAATTTGGTCACTCTACCTAAGCTATCAAACTATGAGCCTCAAGTCAAACCAACATGGTGGAGAGATACTGAACACTGTGAATTCCATCAAGGAAGAGGGCACAAGACAAGTAATTGTTACCGATTGAAAGATCTCATTCAGGATCTTATTGATCGAGGAGAAATTGAAATTGAAGGACATAACCCTAAAACAACCAATAATGATCATTTGATGTTCAAAAATCCACTTCCATCACAGGATCAAAGGGATCCTTCCACTTCCAGGCGAGGCACTGATACCTGATTATACGCAGGCTGCGTATAATTACACTGTAAATCATCTGTATGATGCCAATGAACAAATTGCAACCATAACCTTCAAAAATCCCAACTCAAATTGCAATGTTGTTACGCGTCGCGACAAAGTTACCATAAAGGCATCTCCACAAGGCACCACCTCCATCCCAAAGCAGTACAATCTTGTGGAACAATTAGACAAAACCCCTGCGCTTATATCCATTTTGGAGCTTTTGCGTCTGTCACCCTCTCATAAAACTATCTTGGATCAAGCACTCCAAGAGGCGTCAATCCCTGCAAATATGAATACAGACCAATTTCAAGCCATGGTTGGAAGTCTAAAGTCATCACCTTGTCTCACTTTTTCCGAAAGTGACAACTCTTCCTTCCAGCAACCGCATAACGCCTCACTCCACATCGAAGGATTTATTAACCAGCATCGGATCAAGCGAGTCTTGATCAATAATGGAGTCGGCCTGAATATTTGCACACTATAGTTGGTCACAGCATTGGGATATGCGGTCGAATAAGTGGATCCTCGTCAGAAGATCACAATGAAAGCCTATGACGATGCAGAGCGTTCATCCAAAGGAGCTGTGGTACTACCAATCCGAGTGGGCCCCGTGGTAAAGCACATCATTTGTCAAGTTCTGGACCTTCCTCTGCCATACAATCTATTATTAGGGAGACCTTGGATACATGCCATGCAAGCCGTTCCATCTACCTACCATCAATGTATCAAGTTCCCACATAACGGTGTAGAGATCACAATCTTGGGCGATGCAAATCCCTTTGCATTTTGCCATAATATCAGCCATCAACCAGAGATTACCGTTCCTAATAATAGAGAAGCCATTTCCTCCACATCATATATAAGTCCCGCCTCTCTTGCCAGTTCAAACACCACTATGCCCAAGCAAGAAAAGCTTAAGATGAAGATCGCAGAGGAAGGTCCTGGGGAATACAACTTGAGTCAACTCTTTTGTGTGGGACAAATGCCCACTTCTCCTAGAACTCATGGTAAACCACAGCAGGTACTCCAGCAACCACTAAACATACCAGCATGTGCCTTGACGCCTTTCGTTCTTGGAAAGAGTCAAGAGGAAGAAACACAAGATGAGGACTTGGCGGAATGGATCTATAAAGATCCCATCACCACTGATATACCGCGAGTTACACTTCCTACGGACCAGTATGGCAAAGGTCTCCTCATTATGCAAAGAATGGGGTATGATGGTCAGAGTGCTTTAGGATATTGCAAACAAGGATGACATGAACCTCTACTACCAGAATTCAAACCCAAAGGTAATACAGGCCTAGGCTTTGAAAAAAAGATATTTCCTAAGCTCAAATTCAAAGGAAAACCCAACAAACCGTTATGTCAGCCTACTGCCAAAAGGCCACCTTTCATTATCAAAGCGGCATCAAGCACTATCCCGACTACCCCACTGAGGCTCCAAAACCCAACACAACCATCTACAAAACCAATCATCCCACCAAGCGAACTCGTAATCCCATCAGCAACACCATTAGCAACAGCAACTGTATCAGAACCTACAACAGCATCTATGACACCAGTAGTTCTAGTAGAAGCCACTGAGTCGACATTACCAATACTCCCTGTACCAGATCCTTTAATCCCCATTGACCTTCCTGCAGCACCGATCATTACAAAGGTACATCAACCAATCACACCTGCAGTATTTAACTCAAAGGACATCCCAGTATGGTATAGTAATCGGATACTAGAAAGTGATTCAGAGACCGACTCACATGAGTGGGAATTTGATTCAGTACAGCTTAACACTTCAGATGAGGAAGACACATCGCCACCTCCACCACGCAAAGACATCCCTGTTTATGGAGAAGCACAGATAAAGACCACTTGGGTTCCTGAGCTGGAAACGTCTTCCACAGACCCTACGTCTCATCCTACGCCTGATTCTGACAGGGAAAGTACCATCAACGACCTTCACCATAACGTCTTAACCCTCACTGATACCTCTAACGAACTTAACCTAGTCGATGAAGTAATGCCCATTGTCCACCCTGAACTCATCGAATGGAACCAACCAAATCCCCCATGTCTTGACTTCTTCCAAAACGATGAGGCTATCATTGACTTTTTGGAATTAAGGGATAACCTACCAAGCGGGGATCACAAAGCTGGATTCGCCATTGAACTTAATAGCGCAGCATACTTCGGGGTGGATGCCAAACCTTTCAGCTGCAAAAATATAACAATAAAACATGGATCTTCCAGTGAAAACCACACTGTGGCACTGTTTGATCTGACAAAAGTAAAAAGAAAGAGCGTTTCTCTGAGGCGCCTGAGGATGAAGGGTTTGACATTCTCCCTGATAGTACACAACAGGAATGATCAACAATTCTCATCGAGGAAACCAAAGAGTACAATGTGGGGACTCCTGAAAATCCTCATATCATACATCTGGCATCTCTTCTCACTCCAGAGGAACAGCCTAAATTTATAGAGTTCTTCCAGAAGCGTTAGATCAACTTCGCATGGTCATATGCAGACATGCCTGGGCTTGATCCTGATTTAGTCATGCATCACCTCACCGTAGCAGAAGGAGCCAAACCTGTCAAGCAGAAGCTTCGTAAAATGCATCCTCAGATTGCAGTGCTAGTCAAAACAGAACTCAAGAAACTCCTAGACGTTGGTTTCATTAGACCAATTGATTATGCAGAATGGATCTCCAATATTGTGCCTATTGGCAAACCAAAAGGGGGCATCCGCATTTGTACTGACTTCAGAGATCTGAATAAGGCATGTCCTAAGGATGACTTCCCCCTTCCAAATATTGACATCATAGTGGATCTGACAGCAGGACATGCCATGCTTTCACTCATGGATAGTTTTTCAGGATACAATCAGATAAAGATCGCACCAGAAGATCAACATAAGACAGCCTTCACCTATCCATGGGGCACATATTGCTGGAATGTGATGCCTTTCGGTCTCAAGAATGCAGGAGCAACCTATCAAAGAGCAATGACCACCATCTTCCATGACATGATGCATACTATGATGGAAGATTATGTGGATGGCTTACTAGCAAAATCACTCACCAGAGAAGGACATCTCCACATCTTAGATAAAATCTTTGATAGACTGGAACAATATCATGTTCGACTCAACCCAAAGAAATGTGTCTTTGGAGTGACCTCCGGGAAACTTCTAGGATACATCGTCTCAAGCAAAGGCATTGAGGTCGACCCAGCAAAGGTAAAAGCAATTATGGACATGCCACCTCCAAAGAATATCAGTCAGCTAAGGACATTACAAGGACGACTTCAATCCATCCGAAGATTCATTGCACAATTGGCTGATAAGTGTCACCCATTCACACACCTGCTACACAAGAACATCCGCTTTCAGTGGGATGCCCGATGCCAGCAAGCATTTCAAACGCTTAAAGACTATCTTATGAATCCACCATTGCCGATGCCACCAGATCCAAGTAGACCATTATTACTCTATATCTCGGCTAAAAGTACAGCATTGGGTGTACTACTGGCACAACATAATGCAGAAGCCAAAGAGTGTGTTGTATACTACATCTCTCGCACACTGGTTGGCTATGAACTCAATTACACACCTATTGAGCGAGCTTGCTTAGCAGTAATCTTAGCAGCTACTAAACTGAGGCACTATTTGTTGACACATAAGGTACAACTCATTGCAAAGATTGATCCACTCAAGTATTTACTCAGCAAAGCAGCATTGACAGGTCGCTTGGCCAAATGGGTGATGATTCTAAGTGAATTTGACATTGAGTACGTGGACCGTAAAGCTATCAAAGGGCAGGTCAGTTGGCTGATGCACCACTTACAGGCGATCATCCTCTTATTTCCAATTTTCTAGATGAGGAGATATTCATGATCACAACAACACAACCATGGAAACTATATTTTGATGGTTCATACACTAGGCATGGCTCGGGGGCAGGCATTCTGTTTATCACACCTCAAGGTGACAGCATCCCGAAGTCTTACAGGCTCACATTTCCATGCACCAACAACATAGCAGAGTATGAGGCCTTGATCACAGGACTCAGGCTAGCCGTACAATGGAAATTACAAGAACTACAAGTCTATGGTGACTCCCAACTGGTCATTCGACAAGCAAGAGATGAATATCAGACCAAGGATGATAAACTCATGCCATATAAGCAAATGGTGGACACTCTAAAGACATCATTTACTACTATCACTTTTGAGCAGATACCAAGAGATCAGAATCGAGCTGCTGACGCTATGGCTACTATTGCATCTCTCTTAGATCTTCCACAAAATTCAACACACTAGGAGTTCTTGGTAGAATAGCTTTGGATCCCCGCTTATGATATCCCTGAATCTGAGATGATATGTCGCCTTGTCGTAACTGAATCCGCATGGTACAGTGAGTTCTACACCTATCTCCGCGATCACACCCTTCCTCCCAACCAATCGAATAACCAACGAAAAACCTTCATTCGCCAAACTGCTCGATATACCATTATTGCCGAAACCCTATACCGACGCGGTCTTGATGGCACTCTCCTTCGGTGTCTGGAACAAGATGAGATAACAAAGGCTTTGGAAGAGGTACATGAAGGAATTTGCGGGACTCACTCAAATCAATATAATTTCTATGATTTATACTTTTATACATTATTTTATTTGTTACTAAAATGATAGTATAATACATTAGAGGAGGTTGAGTATGAAGTAGAGATTGAGCATCTTGATGATTAAGAGACCTCTCCTAGTGCTTATAATTCTCCAATTGAGATTGCAAATTCATCTTTTGTGCATCATCAAAGTTCAAAGATGTTTTTTGAGAGTTTCTAGTGATTCTTTGCAATGGGTAAATCATATTCTTTTATATACAATATTGTGCGATGATTGCTTGACAAGTATTTTAGAATTTTTTGAGGAGCCCCATCTTTCAAATTTAAAGGAAAAGTATGAGGGATTATCTCTCCTCTTTGATGACAACACCACTACATTCCAATCATCCTTGTCTTTGAATCTTGTTCAACATCAGTTACCACTTGATCCTAATTTGTCGACTTCATCATTGACTGGTCATGTACTTGATTTGATTGTGGAATCTTCATCTACCATGGATATGACAACACAAGTCATAGACATTGTCTTAATACATTTAGATTCTTCTTCCTACTAACTCCTCTCTATAATAAAAATCATTCCTACATTTTAACTTAGTATTGTATATTCCCAATGGGATAAATGTTGTTTGTAGGCATTGGATTATATTTTGTCTTCAAGAATTCACCATTTTTGTGCAAGACATTATGCATTGTGTGGGGATACATGTCTCAAGCTCTTTCCCTCTTATGAGACAACTAATTATATGTTTGTGGTGGATGTAGACCTTAGAGGGTTATGTCGAGTCCTCCATAAATCACTTTTTCCATAACTTGTTTACATTTACTTATATCCTTTTTATCTTTCGGAGAGGAGTCTTATCCCACTAGGTTTTCTCATTTTATCTATTTCTAGAGAGATTGCTTTTGTAAATGGGTACCTAACATGGATTAGTATTCAAGACCCATAATCATCTTCATCATCTTTGCATCATTTACATTTGTTTATATTCTTCCTAAGTTGCACTGAAAAGGGGTGTTGGTGTGAATAGGGACATTATCTATTTGATTTAGGCTTTTGTAGTGTAAACAAGACAAATGATCTAGCTTGTTCCTATTTAGGACATTTTTCTCACATGTTCACATGTTAAGTTTACTTAGGGAGCTAGAAATATCTCTATAAACATCAAGGTGTCATGTGATCTATCCTATCTTATCATCAGTTGTCTTGTTGCATAGGATTAAAACACTTGACACATCTTGTCTAGCCCCATTTCTCAACCTTGCCTTTATAAGCAAGGTATCATATGTATAATTAACATCCATGTAATCATTAATGTACCATAATCAAACAATATTTTGGCCTTGCTACTCTCTCGTGGAAATAATCTTTTGGTTTTGTAGATGATCCTAGAGACTTGAGTCCATTGGTCACTTTACCATGCATAGGGTATGAACAAAAGCTTAACAAGGACTAAAAACAAATGCTAAGAGAGACACTTAAATTGAGTATCAAACATAGTAAAAGAACATGTAGGACATGCAATTTCTATTATTATAATCACATATAAAACTAAAAAATATACATTTATGATGATGGAATTGCATACCTTATACTCTTCTTCTTCATTTTGGACTCACTTATACATGTTCGTCCATAATACAAAGTATTTGCCAACTTTCACGTGAAAATTGTATAAAATAACATTTTTCACATGGAAGTTGGCAAATAATTTGATATTAGATTTTATTTCCATTTGTACTCATTTTTGTAGTGTAGATGTGATACTTAGTTTATCCATTTCTTGACTTGGATTAGATTTGTAGTTGAAGGTGATTTAAATCACTTTTGCACTTGCAAAAATAATCTAAATCCCTTCCATACTCATAGAAATAAGCCACATATTTCAAAAATAAAATTCAAAATTGATTCCAATTGTTTTCCCTCCAATTGACTATCATGATCCTATTTAAAGATAGTGAAAGGTAAACTATAATGTAATTTATCTAGAACATTCAATAAACACATGAACTATATATGTAATTTGCTACTTTGCTCCCAAAGTTAGTTAAGTATTTGCAACAGATTTAAATATAGTTATCATTGAGTTGAAATAATTTAGAGCATGCAATGTTATTAAAAATAGATATAAATAACTAATCTAAACTAAACATGTACTAATTTAATAAAAACTCAAAAGCAAATAATCAACACAATAAATTGAATAACACATTGACATAATTCAATCAAATCAACATACAAAAAAATGTATATATTATTCTCAATATCTTTTATCATTAATGATTTTCAATGCTTATCTAAATTAAAGTAGTTTGAAATGCCACTCTCACCCTAGAAAGATTTAGGTGGTCTTTACCCTCATAGTCGTGACACACTCCAAAGAACTTGTGTAATAATATAGCACGCGCCTATTCACACCAAAGTCCTACCTAAGACAATCTAGAGTGTACTTTGTACTTAGAGTTGGGTACACTTTGTGTGCCCCTTCTCCAAAACCCATAGTCCATCAAATCACCTTCTTTTTTTAGTGATCTTTATGTCTCTTTTTCATGTCTCACATAAATGCTTTATATAATCATCAAGGAGTGGTTTTCAAATCAGCACATCTTTCCACAAGAATTACCTTGTTAATAACAATTTAAATAAATATAATTATTTTTCTTCTTTTGAATTAGTTTATATAATTTTTTTTTTAATGTCCATTTAAACTAAAAGAATATAATTTTTTTGTTTTTACTATCTTCTTCTTTCTTAAAAAATAATTTCATAAAAAAAAAACTTTCTTTTATTTTGAGAAAAAAAATTTCATAACAAAACATCTTCTTACACACCTCATAAACCTAAAACAAATCATTAATGATGTAAACCCTTCATCGACATTATAAGACCTGTTACATGACTATTTGTTGTTCTTAATCTTGTTGGCTTTGCATCATTAAATGATTTCATATAAAGGGTTTATGCTCGTCTTGTGGGAAGATCAAAACAAGTAACTTAGGTGAGTTGAAAGTAGGTCAAGAAAATTAGTAGAGATTAATTCCACTAATAATCAGATTCACAGGTCGAGTTTATATCTATACGCAGGAATTGATTCTGCAGTTGTAAAAATGACCCTGACAAAAGAGTTCATGCTTTACAAATTGTAATGCACCTTTCTAACAAACACGTTTAAAAACGAAAACAAGCGCATATAAGTCGTGTGATCAAAGAATATATCAAAAGCCGATAAGTGCAACATCCATGTTCATGGCAGACTTCATTTATTTTTAACTCAGGTTCAAATGGCTTCCATTACTACAAAGCCGAGCAAATCCCTTTCTACGAGCATAGCAAAACTTCATTGCTCAGGACGGCAGATTAGATGCTCCAAAATATTTCATTCCTTCAATTATAATTTGAAGATTCATGTAGGGTTTTGCTCCTATAAAAACCGTTCATTAAATGTCATTCATAAAGGCAATGCCATTCAATTGTTTCACATTCATAGAGCCAAAGATCAGCCAGAGGGTTCTGCATTAAGCTATCGATGTGCTGCAAGTGGTCCTAATTGCGAAATTCCAACTAGTTCTGAACACGGGTTTGACAGTCATCAAGGTATGGATAAAGTTCTGGAAACGCACACTGCAATTTATTTGCCAAGACATTTCAGTTTTTGATTTTGGAATTTGGGGGAAGTTTTGGTTGCTTAGTAAATTTGAGACGTTTATTCAAAACTTCATAGTTGGGTTTCTTGTATTTTTCTTCTAATCATATTTAAAAGCTGTATCACATAAGCCGAGATAATTACCTGAGAGGTGGCTCATTTAATATGCCATATAAGTAAAGCAAAGCACCGGGAACAATTTTACAACATATTAACAACCTATATGCACGTAATCACTAATGATATCAGAGTCAAAACTATGCCTTACAAATCTAAGAACAAATCTTTGTTGATGATTTTACAAGATCCTTTAATTAGTTGCTGAGATATTACCGAAACCATTTAATTAGTTGAATACCCCACTTAATGACTAAATAAGATATTATTTCAATTTTATCTCTAAATCTTAGAAATTTTTTCTTGAGCAAATGGTTCAGTGCTGTAGGACAATAACAAAGACATTTCTTTTAATTAACCAACTATTGAATGTAATAGAGATGAACTTTGATATGCTTGGTTTTGGCTTGATAGATTGCTATTGAGTTCCTCACCATCTCGAGAACACTTTGGTTTTTGTGGAAAAGTGAGTTTGGGTGGTTTGGTCAAGTTAAATATAAACCAATAACCTTCATGATCATATTGCCTCACAAATTGCATTGACGGCTGAATTGTATTTTGCTCCAGTGGAAGATAATCATAAGACAATTGTATGTTATAGTTTGCTTTGTTAGGAAATTACTTCTAAATTTAGAGTGAACATATAACTTGTTTTAGACTTTCTCATATCAGCTAATCCAGCCCATTCGCATTCAGTTTAGCTTACTAGCACGAAGTCAATAAATATCTTATATAGATTGCCAAAGTCAAGGGACCTTTTGACATATCGATATACATGTTTTGCAGCTTCTCAATGTTCTACTTGAGGCATAGACTTGAATTGAGAAAAACAACTTATTGCAAAACATAGTCTGGTTAAGTGGTGGTAATATAAATTAAACTACCTAATAATTGCTAGAACACTGATTCATTGTGTAATATCCCCAAATAGGATACTAAAAATAAGACAATAATTTCTGCAAATTAGAACACAAATCTGATAATAAATTTTTTTACAAGCTAGGGCATTAATCTGGAAATTTATATGCATTAAAGTAGTTTCAATCCAACCCAGAATTCCTGATCAGATTTCAGATTAAAACTGAAAGATAGAAATTTTTGATTATTATTATGCTCAGAAAAATGACAATTTTTTTGAATAAAAGGGTAAATTTTTTATTGAAATTCAGAAGCAAGCAATACAAGAAAAGCAAGAGCCAAAGGCTCCTAAAGAGAGCAACAACTACACCTAAAACAAGTGACACCCTCAACCACTCCCAAAGCCACCGTTATCCTCCACTAAGATCCTCTCCAAGTCCTGACAATAAACTGGGGGTAGTGTCTCCCATTCCTCAATCTTCCAATCATCAGCATTCTCCGAAACCCACTTGGCCAAACAATCAGCAATCCTATTCCACTCCCGCGGAATATGGATGAAAGACACCTCCTCCATCCACGAGCAAATCTGTAAAATCTGCTGAACAACCCAAGCTAATTGCCAACTAACATCATTTACCTTCTGATTAACCAACAAATTCACCACAACCTGTGAATCAGATTCACAAATAACCTTGCGCCATCCTAAGCCATAAGGACGCTCAAAAGCGACCAAAATTGCTAATCCCTCCATAAAGTTTGTTAGTCTGCTGCCCTTTATGAATAGAGAAGAAGAACACCACCTCACCCCTGCAATCTCTACCAACACCTCCTATCCCGGTAGGCCCAGGATTACCACGAGCAGAACCATCTGTGGTAATCTTCAAGAAGTTCGCTGGGGAGAAGTTCGCTGGGGGAGGTTTCCAATTGCCCTCCCTTTAAATCCTCTTCTTAGCACATCTACTTCTTCTGACATAAGCAGAGCTAGGAGACAACCCCTGAAAACCTAGCCTATCAGTGATTTCTGCATCCTTTCTATCCAGTGGGAGCATCACCTCACATTTAGCTTCAACCGTTTCCTGGACTTTCCCCCTAATTCTATGCCACACTTGTTGGACCAGTAACCTCTCCCCTCAGAAAATCCTACGATTCCTTTCTAACCATATCTGCCAAAGAATGAAAGTAGGCCCAATACACTAGACAATCTAGAGAAAAGATGTCAAAGTAGGAGGTTTACCCAAACTATTCCAGAATTCCACAAGGGATGTATCATGAACACAAGGATTTTGCCAGACATCCCACCAGAAGTGCCAAATCTGCAAAGAGAAAGGGCAATGAAAGAAGAAATGTGAAGAGTCCTCTTCAGCAGCGCCACACAAAACACAGATGGAAGGGCCTTGAAATCCCCGTTTCCGAATATTGTCCCAAGTCAGACATCTGTTCCATGCCATCGTCCACATAAAACAATTACACTTCGGCCAAGAGAACTTATTCCACACAAACTTCCACCGCTGGACCTCCCCCGCATTAAGCCTACGAACCAACAGTTCCTAGTAACCACCTGAAACTGTATAAACCCCTTTAGGATTTGGGTACCAAGCAAGGACATCCTTGTCCTTAAGGGAGCTACAAAGTCTATCTGATAAAATACTATGAAGCTCTGCACAATCCTCTTCCAGACCAACCACCGGCTATTCACCCGGGGTTTTCCACCTCACAACCTCCAATTGCCCACAAGTGTAATGTCCCTTAGGGAAAATAACTGGAAATGCCCTAGTTATGGGTCCTAGTAGGGTTGAAAGTATGGACCTTAATTTCTGCTAGTCCAAACCTGCAAAACCAGGTTAGAAGATGCTATGAATTATTTAAGTAATTAAAATATAAGTAAGTATATTCAGAATTAACTATAAACTAAAATTAAGGTAGCAATGTCAAAGACTAAATTATAGATAATGGGAAAATATGCTAATGTAGGGTGTCTTATCAACAGTTTCCCATACTCAGTACTACCATGTAGGGTGCCCCATAGCAGTTCTCCCTACCCAATGATCTTGTAGGGTGCCCTATAGCAGTTCTCCCTACCCATTTATCAGGTAGGGTGCCCTCCAGCAGTTCTTCCCACTTAATGATCTTGTAGGGTGCCCTATAGCAGTTCTCCCTACCCACTTAGTGATCTTGTAGGTGCCCTATAGCAGTTCTCCATACCCATTTATCAGGTAGGGTGCCTTTCAGCAGTTCTCCCTACTTCTCTGGGATGGATTTGGTTCAGACTATCATTAGTAAATATATTATTATCAATGGTTGTGTCTTATTATCATTCTGATTATTTATCAGTTAATTTCCAGAATATTTACTCATATCAATTACCGCCAAATGCCAATTGTTCAAATATCTGTCATGACTTAATTCACTATAGATTTTACTCTATTACCCTTATTTTCTAGTCATATACTGTGTTCCCAGAATGATTCAATACGTATTTAATTTATTACTGTTATCTATGAATATACCAATATACAGTGACTAATATTGATATTGCAGAATGATTCGATATAAATTAATACTTCTATTTCTAAATACGTCAACAGTATGTTAATATCCAAAAGTGTTATTGTAATGTCCCAAATCCGCAATATAAAAAAAAACATAAAAAAAAAATGCGATTTAACATTCGTTCATGATATGAATGTTTGATCTAGAGTATAGCTTAACTAATTCTTTTAAGGTTATTGTTTTATCAATAAGTCAATATCATATTTAGTTCCTAATGAGACCAAGAGGACTAGATGCAGTAGGATGCCCGTAGCGCTTATCAGGCCCAAAGGCGGTACACTCCCCCTCGGCCCAACTGCGGCAGACCTTAAGTCATCCGCAGTGGGTGGCCTACCTGACAGAGGCCTAGTTCCTGCTATCCTTGCTGCTCTATTCGTCATATGTCTCACTGGGTTTGGATATGTAATTGTCTCATTTATCATTGTTTAATATTTTAACCTATTCCTACTAATCTTATAATTGACAATGCCATTCATTTAAATTGCTCATAGTTGTAGTTCTTTCATTAGTTAATGGAATATATGGGGGTTCATTATACATCTGCGTATACCATCTACATATATATATCACCCTTTATTAATCTATTGTATTAATCTATATTCATATACAAATACATTGCAGTAAATCTGTATATATATAAATGCATTGAATTAATAACTATATATATATTCCTATACCCATGCATTGAATGACCATCTATCTATACGTATATCCTTACGTATGATTTCTCATGATCTCTATACTTCCTATTACAAAGTAAGCATGAGTGGGTGTAGATTCTTACCTGCGTCGCTGGCTATCCTCCAACCTATCATTATTTCCTGCGCACCCCCTTTTTCCCCCCTCTTCCACCTCACGTCATGCATTTTAATACCAGCGGGGGGGGGGTGTTGGAGCGGACCCAACCAGGGGTCGTGATTGCTGAGGGAGGAGGCGAGCGGTGGTGACTATTGGAGTCACCGCTCCCTGGTCCACCCGTATCTCCTTTCGGGTGCCTTAGTCTACACGCACCGTATTCCATACAATGCGATCGCTGGGTGCAATACGCCCTTGTAATATAGTCAAGGTTTAGCGTTGATTAATAAGGTATTGATACATTATAAGAAATTCGTATTGTATATTAATATTGGTTCTATTTATGGTATCGTATTAATACGATATTATTCCAAATAATAATTATAATGTATTTTGACAATTTATGTTATATTTTATATTTATTAAATAGCACGTTATATGGTAAGTGTAATATATTCAATATATCTATTTTATGTTTTAATAGTATTTTATGGTAAAACTTCTTTAATAGTTAATATAATATTAATAATTGAAATATGAACGTTACATTAAAATAAAACAATAAGTCATCTCAGATTAGGTTACAATAATGGTAGGAATTAATTACAACCAACGTGGGGTTATTAATCTTAATTAATATCATTAATTATTATTTCCTCCTTAACATATCTTTGATGACCGCTGCCTTATTGCATTATAATTGTTTGATAGTTATTATATAAATAATAATAAATAACAATCATATATAACAATAATAATAAATAATAATCATAACAAATAATAAACATTAATAATCATATATTAGAGGAAAATCGTGAAGTCTCATAAATGAGACGATTTTCCAATATTATTAAATGCTAATTAATAAATGTTTTAATTATCGTATTTATTCAATCCAATGTCCAAAGAGGGGTTATGACAATTATAGTGTTTGCAGCATATAAATTCTCAGAGTATTATATAGTATATTATTTCAGACTAAGAAAATGATTTAGAAGTGACATGTATATATCGAAAGGAGGACATGCTTTTATATAAACATTATTAAACCTTCATTATTCTGTCATACGTATGCATACCTGTACAGACTGTGGGCCAGTGTGTGGATATGGGCGTAGTTTTTGTCTTTTTCCACTTCCTTCTCCCTTTTGAATCACCATCGACTCTCTTATTAATCGTCTTCCCCACGTCTGCATTGAGAGTCGTGGCTGTTGGGAAAGGTTTGGAGGGCGGTGACTCCTAGAAAAGTCACCGCTCTCTTAGATAATCGGTTAACTTTATTTCCAACAATAATTCATTAATATCCTTATTTAATGAATAATATTTTATTATTAATGTAAATTAATGATAATTTACTAAATATTGATCAATGGATATTGTTTATTAATAAAAATCAGTGAATATTATTATATCATTATTAACAACAATTAATATTATTTTATTATTAACAATGATCAATACAATCAGTGAATAATGTTTTACTATTATTTGTAAATTAATAACTAGTGAGTATTACTTTATTATTTTTTCTTTGGAGTATACATTAATACACAAAAATTTGAGGGGGATATGACAACAAGGGACCATGGACTTAAAATCACTCACCCTTGACCACCCCGCCTCAAGGAAGTGCTGACAAAGGGTCATCAAATGAGGGTATTGAGCATCAATGGGGGAATAGCCATCCCAAGAATCTGACCAAAAAAGAGCCTCTGTCCCCTTTTTACATATCCAAAATAAGCCTTCCTTAATCAACTTAGCTCCCTTCTTCAAAGTACCCCAAATCACCGAGCCTTTCCCTACTAGGGGAAAGCGAGGAACCTACTCCTTTGGGATCCCATGAAGATATTAGTAAGTCAAGATTTTTGTCTAGATCTGATCCTGTTCCATAGACCACCTCCAATACAGCTTAGCAACCAAAGTCATCCCAGACAAAGGCGAATGCCTCAAACCAAGACCTCCAAACTGTTTCGGACTACACACCAAATCCCATCTGACAAGGCTCCATTTGGATGAAGATAAGTTACTAGCCCATAAGAATTGTCGAGTCAGATAATCCAAGTCCTTAACAAAGCCCATAGGCGCCACTTGAAGCATACCTCTATAAAGCGGAAGAGCCTGAACCACTGATCCGAGTAGCTGCAATTGCCCAACAAAGGATAGCCACCTATGAGTCTAGTGATCAACCTTTGCCCGGAATTTGTCTATAATGTGCTGCCAAGACTCTCTAGGAAGCTTGCCTGAGGAGATTGTAATACCAAGATAAGTCAAGGGAAGGGACCCTATCTGAAATCTCAAAATATGAGCTATCCTCCTCTGAATGGCTTCCGAGGTGTTGAAGAAGAATATGGAGGACTTATCCTCTTTAATCAGTTGACTCGAAGCAGTAAGATAAACATCAAGCGCCCTGCGAAAATTAACAGCTTCCCTAATTGTTGCCAAACCCATCAAAGTTGTATCATCCACAAATTGCAAATGAGATTGCGGAGGCAAACCATCTCCCCATCTCCACCCATGAATAAGACCCAAATCAACATGATGCCTCACCAATCTCCCAATAAGAAGAAAGAATACGGGGACAGGGGATCACCTTGTCGAATTCCCCAAGAGGCACCAAACAATTTAGTGTGCTCCCCATTTATCAGAATTGAAAAGGAGGTAGAAGTCACACAACTCATAACCCATTGAATCCACTCCTCAACAAAGCCAAAAGCCCCAAGAATTTTCTGCAGAAAGTGCTAACGAACTTTGTCGTAAGCCTTAGCCATATCCAACTTAATGAACATAGCCTTATTGCGAGAAGTAGCCATAGAATGGATGGTTTCCGTAGCAACAACCACACCATCTAGAATTTGCTGACCTGCTACAAAGCCAAACAGTTCCTCCGAGATAAGCTCTTGAAGCCATGTCTTCAACCTTTCGGCAATCAGCTTGGAAATGATCTTATAAACAACATTACAAAGGGAAATGGGCTGGAACTGGCCTAGCCTATCCGCACCATCACACTTGGGAATAAGGGCAAGAAAGGTAGAGTTCAGAGCCCTGAGCATTTGCTTATTCCTTTGAGATTCCCAAACCACCTCCAAAAGATTTGATTTAAGAGTATCCCAGAATTCCTGAAAGAATTCGATAGGAAACCCATCAGGACCTAGAGCTTTTCCTTTCTTCATATGGAAGACAATCTCCTCCAATTCCTCCATTGAGATATTTCTCATCAGGTACTCGTTCATCTCTTTAGTAACCAGATGGGGAACACATGAAAGTACTTGGGCCTCCTCAATAGATCCTCTTTGAATAAAGAAGCAAAATACTGCACAACCTCCCTTGAGATATCTTGTAAAGAATAATATTGCTCACCCCTATCATTCACCAAGACAGGTTTAGCATTACCATACCTCCTGGCTTTCACTGAATTGAAGAAGAAGGCAGTATTTTTGTCCTTCTTGAAGCCTTTCAACACAGGCCTTTTGTTTCCAATAAATTTCCTCCCTTAGTTCCCATTCTTCAAGAGACTTCAAAGCTTTAGCTTCATCCCGAAGCAAGGCCTCAGTCAGACCACAGTCCTTGATTTCTCCAATGATGTTTTCTAACTCAGATTGAGCAGCAATTTTAGCATGAAAAATATTTCCAAAACTTTGTCGGTTCCATCTCTTAAGCTGGTACTTAACAAATTGCAATTTTTTTGCAAAGGTATACATAGCAGTGCCATCAGCCGGTCTACCAACCCTCCACCTTTCAGCAACATGATCTTGTAAGGAAGACTCTCGTAACCACATAAGTTGAAATTTGAATGGAGGAGAACGAGCCACCTGAGCAGCAGTTATTGATAACTTGATAGGCCAATGATCTGACCCACGCCAGTCTAATATCTCAGAGCTGGAAGACGACCCACAACCAACGCAAAAACAGGAAACCAAAAAGCGGTCAAGTCTCTCTGCAATACAGTTCTCCCCGTCCTTTAATTATTCCAAGTAAACTAGCCATTATTAGGCTTGACATCCACCAAGTTCAAAATAGAGATGTTCTCACGCATCATGAGAGCAGAAGGCTCTAGTCTTGTAATACCACCCTGTTTCTCTACAGAAAAATGACAATTTAAACCCTTATAACTTCCTAGAAATTTCCAGAACTAAAAATCAGACATTGCCATCAAATAAATGTGCAGATATCATACCAAAATATTCCAGATTTGGGTCAGAATATTTCTCCTAACCCTAGCCAACCTTCCAAAAACTGGGCTCCCAAATTGACCAGCATTAAGTCTGAAATTGATGCTCTTCAACAGTCGTCCACAAAAAACTCAGAAATGAATGATTTGCTGCAGTGAATGCTCCCAGATCCGAGTCTCCAGTACTGATATTTGTAAATGATGTTCAATTTACATTCAATATGCAAGTTATATTCTATTTAATATTATCTTGTTCTATATATTACTGAATTAACATATGAATCTGGCTATGTTCTTTTGTGTGGCAGGTGAGAGGAGCATTTGTTGTTTTCTATGTCCTTTCTCACGAATGCCATTCGATATATATATATAACAAGCGGGGTACGATCAAGCAATGCCTTGATCGGTCATGACCGATCAAGACATTACTTGATCGTGCCTCTTTGTTAATAATAAACAATGCATATTAATTACCAATGCCAACCGGTATATGTTTATACTTTAACACCCGATGACTATCGGTGTATGCATAATCTTAACAGCCGATAACTATCGGCGTATGCTTAACCTTAACAGCCAATAACTATCAGCGTATGCTTAACAACCGATAACTATCGGTTTAACTTTATCATGCCACTCGATATTAATCGGTGCACATATAACCCGATATCAATCGGTGTTCGATTAATCATTTGTTTATTATCAATTATGTTAATCGATACAAATCGGAATGCATTAGCATAATTTAGTAATCGATGAACATAAACAATGATAGAGTATGATTATCGATGTTAAGGATTTGATCGAACTGAATAGGTTAATTATATGCAAATGTAGAGTGGCTATCAAATGAAGAATTAATTGCTTGAAGGTTTTCATCATAATTATGGATATGATAAATGATTGAATGAGAGACTTCATTTATCTCTCATTCAATCATTTATCTTACCGAAGCTATCATGCATTAACACTCCCTCTTAGTTAGGTAAGGTAAATGTAAACAATATATTCAAGCATCACAATTCAAATGATAGTTAGCATTTTTTACTCAATTTGACATTCTAGAAAATCATACCACATAATCACATGATATGAAGTATCACCTAAACACGTGATATAGATGTCCATCACGTCAATCTTGTGAAGACAGGATATCACTTAAGCATGTGATATCAGTATTGCCTAAACACGCAATACTTAAGGATAATCATATGAGAAGGATTAACTTCTCATCTTATCCAAGTTGTGATATGTGCACTAACACTTTATACAAATGTTTTATCACAACACAATCATGGGACAGCCATGACACACCAGAGATCCAACATGATAACTGGTTTGGACATTATAAGATCGTCACCTTATAATGTCTCCATCCAAGTGTTCATTATCTAGAGAGATCGTCACCTCTTAGATAAGAACTCAGGGGATCAAAATCCAAAATGTCCTATCATGACAAAGAAGTTTACACATTAAACATCTTATTGATATGCAAATACAGATTAAAAAGCAAATTACCTTTCTATCATACCTAAACCTTTTCTGAAGTGATCAACCTTCACTCTGGAAAGAGTTTTGGTCAGAATATCTGCAGTTTGATCTCCTGTACAAACATATTCTAATTGGATTACATTCCTGTCTACCATATCTCGCACATAGTGGTATGGAATCTCAATACGCTTGGATTTGTCATGGAACACTGGATTTACTGAGAGTTTTATGCAGCTCTGATTGTCACAATGTATAATAGTGGGTTTCATAGGCTCTCCAAACAACCCCACAAGCAACTTCCTAAGCCATACTGCTTCTTGGGCAGCCATAGAAGCTGCAATGTATTCTGCCTCGGTGGAGCTTTGAGCTACTGAAGACTGCTTCCTGCTGATCCAAGATATCATGGCTGAACCTAGACTGAAGCAACACCTTGAAGTGCTTTTTCTGTTAGTTACACTTCCAACCCAATCTGAATCTGTAAATCCATGGAGGTTTATGTCAACTTTCTCATATTTGAGACCAAGGTTTAGAGTACCTTGTAGGTATCTCATGATGTGCTTTACTGCAACCAGGTGTATCTCTTTAGGTTCACACATGAACTGGCTTCAGGCATTAACTGCATAACAGATATCTAGTCTTGTATTCACCAGGTACATCAGGGACCTAATCATCTGTTTGTATTGAGTAGAGTCAGTGGGTTGTGACTCTGCTGCTGCTTCTTTAAGTTTATGTAAATTGGTTTCCATAGGAGAGGTCATGGGCCTACAGTTTAGCATTTTGAATCTCTTCAATATATCCAAGGTATACTTTCCTTGGTTTAGTATAATGTTGTTAGAATTCTGCCATACCAATCCTAAGAAGTAATGAAGGAGTCCAAAGTCCTTCATATCAAACTCTTTGGATAGATCTTTCTTGCATTGATCTATAAGATAATTATTTCCTGTGATTAATAAGTCATCAACATATAAAATCAACATTAGCATATTACCTTTATTTCTTTTGTAGTAGAGATTAGGATTTGCATCATTTTTAGAGAAGCCTAGTCCTGAGAGATAGGTGTCAATTCTTTCATACCAGGCCCTGGGAGCCTATTTAAGCCCATAGAGAGCTTTCTTGAGTCTGCACACATGAGACTCTGCATCATAAATTTCAAACCCTTCAGGTTGCTCTAGGTAGACTTCTTTTGAGATCTCACCATTTAGAAATGCTGTCTTAACATCCATTTGGTGTACCTTCCACCCCTTAGCTGCTGCAATGGCTAATACAACTCTTACTGATGTATATCTGGCAACAGGTGCAAAAGTTTCTTCATAATCTATTCCTTCTTTGAGAGAACCCTCTAGGTACAAATCTAGCCTTGTGTTTTTCAATACCACCGTCTGCAGCATGTTTGATCTTAAAAAGCCATTTAGATGAAACAATAGATTTCTTAGTTGGCCTAGGAACAATCTCCCAAACATCATTTTTCATAATGGACTGATACTCTTCAGACATGGCATCCTTCCATACTTGATGTTCAAGAGCCTCTGATACATTGTTTGGTTTGGCTTTAGAGAGATCATTCATAAGGGCAACATAGCTAGTGAATTTATTAGGCCATTTGCTTTCCCTGAAGGTTCCTGGAGGAGCAACAAACTTTTGAGTTTCTGCCACAGTTTTGGTGGCCCATAGTGGTCTTTTCTTGAGGTTTTCTCTTGGTGGACTTTGAGTTTCACTTATAGTTTCCTCAGGATTCTCCCTCTGAAGCTCAGGAGAAGGATCTCTATCTATGCTAGGGTTGGGGATATAGAATTCAAGGTCTAGAGAGCTTTGGGCTCTTTTGAAGGCTAAGTCTTCTTCAAAGATCACATCCTTGCTTAGTTCAATATTCTCTTGACCAGGTATATAGATCCTATATGTCTTGGAGGTTTCACTATATCCTACAAAGGTTCCCCTTTTTTCAGAAGGCTCTAGTTTTAATCTTTTCTCCCTAGGTACATGAATATAGACAGGGCATCCAAATATCCTAAGGTGGCTAATATCAGGTTTTGATTTAGTAAAGACTTCCTCAGGGGTCTTATCTTCAAGGTGAGAGTGGGGACATCTGTTTTGAATATATACAGCAGTGCTAGTTGCTTCTGCCCAAAGATTGATTTTTAGATTCTGATCAAGAATCATAGCTTTGGCAGCTTCAACTATTGTCCTGTTTTTCCTTTCAGCTATCCCATTTTCTTGAGGGTTATAAGGTATTGTTAACTCCCTCTTAATCCTTGAATTTTTACAAAACTCTTTAAATATTTCTGATGTGTATTCCCCCCCCATTGTCGGTTCTTAGGGTTTTAATTTTATTTTCTGAGTAGTTCTCTGTTAGTGATTTGAATTCTTTAAACTTATTAAGGATCTCTTCTGACTCTTTACATTTCAGAAAGTAGATCCAAGTTTTCCTAGAGTAGTCATCAACAAATATTACATAATACAAAAATCCCCCCAATGAAGGCATGGACATAGGTCCACATACATCTGAATGAACTAACTCTAATATTTTACTTGTTTTCCTAGTATTATTCTAAAAAGCACCCTTAGTATTTTTACCTAGGGCACATCCCGTGCATGCCCCTGAATGATATTGCTTTAACTTAGGTAGACCTGTGACAAGGTTTCCCATTGATGATAAAGCTCTAAAATTTAGGCGGCCTAGTCTTCTATGCCAGATTTCATTGGCATCTGTGGTCTCATGAATTAGGGCTAAGTTGGGCTCTGTACATAGCTCATACAAATAGCCTTGTCTTTGACAAATTGTTTTAGCTTTCTTGATGGATGAGTTCTTTGGCCAAGCCAATACTTTGTTGTCCATGAAGGTTACTCTGTATCCATTGTCCTCCAGTGCTAATATTGAGACTAGATTTCTCTTGAATCCTGGAACATATAGCACTCCTCTAAGTTGTAATGATACACCCGACTTTAGTTTGATGGTGTAGGTTCCAACTCCTTTGACAGGGTGTGTAGAGTCATCTCCGATAGTTACTTCCTCATCATTTTCCTCTTTCATTGAGTCTAGTACTTCTTTGAATCTTGTGATGTGTCTGAATGAGCCACTGTCGATCACCTAGGAGTTCACTTTATTTGATGCTTGATTTGTGAGTGCTGAATAGAGTACATACTTCTCGGAGTCCTCTTCTCTTTTGGATTTTCCTGTTTTGGCAAATGTGGCCTGTTTAGCTCTTTCTAGACATTTGGCAACATAGTGCCCAAATTTGTCACATTTGTAACACTGAATTTGAGAGAGGTCCTTTTTGAAGGTGTTCTTGCCGTGACGACCTTTTCTCTTCTTGAATTGCTTCTGCTTGCCTTTCTTATTTGAGTTCGTATTAAGAACTTGAAGATCTTCATCTACATTCTTCTATTTGATCCCTTTCTTATTTTGCCTTGATTCCTCTTGAAGACAGTCAGCCTTTAGCCTATCGAATTTTGGGAAGTTATCCCTTGCACTGATGCCTTGGACGAATGTTTCCCATATGCTGGGCAATCCATCTAGAGCAATGAGGGTTAATGCTTTGCTTTGGATCTCATATCCAAGGGTTGCCAGTTCATCCCTTAGGGCAGATATTCGCATGAAGTAGGCATTGACTGATTCTCCTTTTATCATGGCTATGTGATTTATTTCTCTTTTTAGAGCCAAGGTTCTACTGGCATTAGATATCTCAAAAGTGTCTTCAATTGCTTTGAACAAGTTGAAGGCTGTTTCATGTTTCCTTATAATGGGCATTATGTTGTTCCTTACCCCATCAACTATTATTTTGATAGCCTTATCATTTCCTTCTCTCCAAATTGCTTTGTCAGGTTCAGTCTCAGGTTCTTCAGTTTCAGTCTTTACAAATGATTCAACTTTATTTTCTTTTAGAATCATTTGAATTCTGAATTTCCATGCGGAGAAGTCATCACCTCCTGCAAGCCTGTCTTCAAATTTGATAGCGCTAGCCATTGATAGGATTGTGATTTTGAATATATGCTTGATTTAAATTTTACGTAAAATTGAACAGCCTCAGGTTCGATTTAACTATAGCTCTGATACCATGTAAATGATGTTCAATTTACATTCAATATTCAACTTATATTCTATTTAATATTATCTTGTTCTATATATTGCTGAATTAACATATGAATCTAACTATCTTCTTTTGTGTGGCAGGTGAGAGGAGCATTTGTTGTTGTCTATGTCCTTTCTCACGAATGCCATTCGATATATATATATATATATATATATATATATATATATATATATATATATATATATATATATATATATAACAAGCAGGGTACGATCAAGCAATGCCTTGATCGGTCATGACCGATCAAGACATTACTTGATCGTGCCTCTTTGTTAATAACAAACAATGCATATTAATTACCAATGCCAACCGGTATATGTTTATACTTTAACACCAGATAACTATCGGTGTATGCATAATCTTAACAGCCGATAACTATCGGCGCATGCTTAACCTTAACAGCCGATAACTATTGGTGTATGCTTAACAACCGATAACTATCGGTGTAACTTTATCATGCCACCTGATATTAATCGGTGCACATATAACCCGATATCAATCGGTGCACATATAACCTGATATCAATCGGTGTTCGATTAATCATTTGTTTATTATCAATTATGTTAATCGATACAAATCGGAATGCGTTTATTATCAATTATGTTAATCGATACAAATCGGAATGCATTAGCATGATTTAGTAATCGATGAACATAAACAATGATATAGTATGATTATCGATGTTAAGGATTTGATCGAACTGAATAGGTTAATTATATGCAAATGTAGAGTGGCTATCAAATGAAGAATTAATTGCTTGAAGGTTTTCATCATAATTATGGATATGATAAATGATTGAATGAGAGACTTCATTTATCTCTCATTCAATCATTTATCTTACCGAAGCTATCATGCATTAACAATATTGACCTCAAATTGGCCTCCAAACCTGATGAATTCTCACAGCCCAAAATAAACAATGTGCTAGGGTTTGACAAACCATATTTCTTCCACCGAAACACACTCTTTTGACTAGGGAGAGCCTGTATGTGTCACCAAAATCAGGGACACCCAAGGGTTTTAATCCTCGAGCAAAGTTGCAGCAGTAGACAACATCAAATTTCATCACACAATGAGCTCTAAATGATCCTTTAGGGTATTATATAACAACTCTTAACAATATGATTTAATCTCCACCCTCCGAACTTAACCTCTTATTCCAAGGGATCATAGAAAACCCCTAAAATCTGCTCCTATCAGCTCCTAGAAGCTGGACACTCCCTTACGCAAATTGTCACATGTTTTTAAAATGTCACTTAAGTACATAAAAAGGGGACAACTCAAGTCCCATGGCTAGGCATCACTTTAAGTTTCCTAAAAAGATGTGCCCAATTAAAAATAACTAAAGTTCCCTTAAAATAACTTAAGTTCACTTAAGTTGCATAAAAAGATGTGTATTAAACTTAGAATTAGAATTTAGAACAAGCCAAGGACTTCATTTCTTACCCAATCTCCATGTCCTCTTTCTCTTGGGTAATCCAAGGAAAGGACAGCCACATTGCTGCTAATTGTCTCGATTTGAGTTGGGGATATCACAGTCCTTCCCACCCAAAGAATGCTTGCCCTCAAGCATTTGAAGACTAGGATGCTTAAGAATCTCCTCTCCTTCCCATGTTGCATGCTCCAAAGGCAAGTTTTTCCATTTGATAAGATATTCAAAAATTACTTTATTCCTCAACCTTTTCTCCCTTACAAAATTGTTTTTGGAATAAGTATCAATTTACCCTCTTCATCCATGGGAGGCAATTCTGTAGAAGGTGTCACATGTTGTCCAAGTGCTTTTTTGAGATATGACACATGGAATACATTGTGAATCTTGCTTGTAGATGGCAGCTCCAGCTCATATGCTATTTCACCAATTCTCTTAGTTACCATGAAAGGCCCATAAAATATGGGTTTAAGTTTTTCGTCCCCACTTACCTTCAAGGAAGATTGTCTATAAGGTTGAAGATGCACAAATACTAAGTCTCCCACCTCAAAAGACCTCTCAACTCGATGGCAATCAGCATATTTCTTCTGTTGTTCCTGTGCAATCTGAATATTCTCTTTGAGCGCTTTAATGATGTCTTGATTTTCTTTAGCCCACTCAAGAGCTTTTGGAGCTCTAGAATCAGAAAGAACGAAATCTACAAATGTAGAAGCCTCATAGCCATACAATGATTTGAAAGGGGTCATGCCAATGCTCATGTGATATGTGTTACAACAAAATTCTGCCAAATGTAACCATTTTGCCCATGCTTTTTGCTGTTCCGAAATGTAGTTCCTTAAATAACCTCCAAGCCACTTGTTTACGATTTCAGTTTGACCATCCATTTGAGAATGATAACTAGTGCTATGATCAAGTTCTGTTCCAGCCAACTTCACCAATTGTTGCCGAAAAATGCTGATGAATGTGTGGTCCCTATCACTTACAATCCTCTTTGGCACTCCATGAAGTCTGAAAATTTGCACAGAAAAAAAACAAGCAACTAGTGGTGCTTTAAATTCAAAAGGCATAGGCATAAAATGAGCATATTTAGTAAGTTTGTCCACCACAACAAAAATACAGTCCTTACCATTCATCTTTCCATGAAAATCTTTCACGAATGTACTTGTATGTCTTAGATAGCCAAAATGACCAGCAAGCTGATTATTATGAACAACAATAAGAATCTTATGTTTAAACTTACTTTCGGGCACCAAATAGATTCTATCCTTGTAGTAGATGATATCATTCAGCACTTTATACTTATCATCATCAATTCTATCATCTAGAACATCACAAGCATGCTGATTTTTTTGCATATTCTGCTAATATGTGATACTTCCAAGAGGCTGAAATTTAAGAAAGTGAACAAAATGTAGGATTTCTAGACAATGCATCAACAACCACATTTTAATTTTTCCATTCACAAATTTAATGTCAAAATCATATCCTTGTTACTTACTTACCCAACGTTGCTGTCTTTCATTCAAACCTTTCTGCTCCATGAAATATATGAGACTATTATGATCAGTCCTCACAATAAATTTGCTGCCCAAAAGATATTGACGAAATTTCTCAAGTTAGTGCATGATTGCCAACATCTCCTTATTATATGTAGAGAACCTTCTTTCAACTTCATTCAATTTATAGCTCTCATAAGCAATGGGATGCTTGTCTTACATCAAAACAGCCCCAATATCAATACTGGATGCATCACATTCAAGTACAAAAGGTTTAGAGAAATACGGTTAAGCCAAAATAGGACAAGTACTCATTACCTTCTGAAGATGATCCACAATCTCTTGAGACTCATCCATCCAAACAAAAGTATCTGTCTTGGTCAAGTCTATCAAAGGAGCGGTTAATGAAGAAAAACCCTTCACAAACCATCTATAGTATGTGCATATACCAATGAAGCCCCTCAATTGTGACATGTTCTTCTGTGGTGGCCAATCAAGTATAGCCTGAATCTTCTCCCTATGTGCCTTCACTCCACCATTCCCAATGACATATTCGAGATACAATAGATTGATCATGCCAAACTCACACTTAGAAGCTTTTGCAAAAAGGGAATTAGTTGCCAAAATACTCAATACCTCATCAAGGTGCCAAAGATGCTCCTCCCACGTCTTGCTATATACTAGGATGTCATCAAAGAAAACCGACACAAACTTCCACAATTGCTTGTTGAACACATGGTTCATACAAACTGAAATTTAGCTGGAGCATTTGATAATCCCAAGGGCATTACCAAATACTCAAAATGTTCATAGTGGCATCTGAATGTTGTTTTGTGCACATCCTGCTCCTGAACTCATATTTGATGGTATCTTGATTGAAGTTCTATTTTGGAAAAGTAGATCGCTCCATGTAGCTCATCCAATAACTCATCAATACGCAAAATAGGATACTTGTTCTTGATGGTCTTCTTATTAAGTTTATGATAATCTATGCACATCCTCATAGTACCATCCTTCATCAAGACAATAGAAGAAGCGAAAGGACTACAACTAGGCCATATGTGCTCTGCATCCAACAACTCTTGAATAGTCTGTTGATGGCGAAAATTGCTGCTTTTGGTCAACACATAATAAAATGCCGAGTGTATCCTATCCTCTCTTGAATAAGGAAATCCCTAATGCTGTTTGGACTGTCAGGTCTTGACTTGCTTGGGATAACTCAGCGGTTGATGTGTATTGCTGGTAAACACGAGGGGACTTATGCATTCTACAAGCTGGCCTGCATCTGGTGATGCTTTGATTCTCAAACTAGGAAAATAAAAGCAAAAGGATAGGGTTTAGAGATCCTAGGGACAATGACAATAACGGTTAGTGTTGTAGGTAGACAGATTTTGAATAAACTAGTTCCTACTTAGTCAAAGTTATACTCACAACTCCACAGGAATAGTGCAAAGTCCAAGGGAAACAATGTTGGCACAATCTGAAACAAACATTCATAGTTGAACTACGAGCAACAATAGATTTAGACTAAACATGCATAGAGACCTACAATTAGCAAGCCTCCAATGGTATGAACTTGAAATCGATCCAATGCCCTCACACTTCACCATTAAAATCACTGAACATTAGCTAATTTGATGAAAAGAAACCATGTCAACAAAAGAAAACAAAGGGTAAAATACCATGCTTCAATTTTTATTCACTTGCTTCAATTGTCATTACAACAATTTTTGTCCAGCAGTTTCTACTTTATTGTACTTCTACTCCCAGTTATAGCTATATCTAGCCTGCTAGCTTTTTAAAATTCTAACCCTCTAACTTCTTACAATGAGAGAGGCACTGGCCTTTTATAAATTTTACATTTTGGATCAGTGGCCAAGATTTCATTCATCCAATGGCTTTGATTTGCCTTCTAGAAGCCCTAACAACTTTCTGGTTAATGATTTCAATAACCTTCAACCACCCTTTTAGCTACCTACAACTGTTTTCAATTAATTTTACTAGAGGACAAATTTCACTAGGCTCGAGGCACAAAAAGGTGAATATGGTAGTTGGGAAATAACTAACTTGTCGCCCCCTTTTGAATTGCATTAAACTGGGTCCACAAGTAATCCTACAATAAAGCAGTTGCTTTTACAATAAATTTACTTTCTGTTATTTCCAACTATTCATTTTTTGTTTCTGCATACTCCTTCAACTTAGGATTTTCCTTGAATTATATCAACCATTGGTTTCAAATATCACTAATTAGGATTTTCCTTGAATTATATCAACCATTGGTTTCAAATCAATCATGGCCATTCATTTGTAATTAAGACCTCTATATAAGGCGTTGCCTTCTCATTTGTAAAGGTGAATAGACAATTGATAGTTAGGAGTTAGAATAGCAATAGGAGGAAAAGACTAGAGATTGTTGCCAAGGCTATGCTGGAATAAACATATGATTTCATCGAAGATATGGTGGATTATATCAACCATTGGTTTCAAATATCACTAATTAGGATTTTCCTTGAATTATATCAACCATTGGTTTCAAATCAATCATGGCCATTCATTTGTAATTAAGACCTCTATATAAGGCGTTGCCTTCTCATTTGTAAAGGTGAATAGACAATCGATAGTTAGGAGTTAGAATAGCATTACGTGGAAAAGACTAGAGATTGTTGCCAAGGCTATGTTGGAATAAACATATGATTTCATCGAAGATATGGTGGATTTTATGTGTTGTTTTAACATGTTGCATGGTTTCTACTTCTCAAGTTTAGATTTGTTTACATGGAATTGAATTAGTTGAATTAGTTGAATTTGTTGATTAATGGTGAAACCTTTATGCTCATTACCATATGGAATTTGTTGATTGCAAATTGTAGTGCATGGTTCATGGTTCAATTACTCTATGCCCATTGTTCATGGTGTTGATGTGCATAACTGTAATGTCCCCTTTTGGGAGGACACTAAATTTTGCCCAATATACTTGTAGAATTATTGCAGGTTGTCTATTTTCAGTCTATTGTGCTAATTTGGACAGATTTAGTTTGATGTTGTTTCCCTCTTTAAATGCACAGGCCTGTTGTTTATATCAATCTGATCTGCTGCCTATGCTCAGATATATGTGTGTGTGTGTGTGAAAATCCTTTCTATTCCATCAAGTCTGATTCTCTGGTTATTGATTTAATATTTCCTTTTCTTTTCCTTCAATGCTTGCTTTATTACTATTCGCAAATTTGTATTTGTGTTCTGATCTCTTTGATAAATGTTCATATCATTCTTCCATATTTTCTTATAATTCTGACTTAGGTCTGCTTCTAAATCTGCTTCTGATATTTTTTTCTATTCCATTGATCCCTACTTCTCAAATGAAAACTTCTCCACTTTATATCCTCCAATGTGAGGGAGAGTCACGCCTCTTCATCATGTACGCCCTTTGGCAAGAGACACACCCTTCACCCTTAGCACCCGTTAAAAGAGTGTGACTCTTTATTATTTCTATCCTTTGAAAGGGACACAACCTTTCACAATCAGTTCTGCACTTCTTATTTAAACCATATCTGCACTTTTGATTCCCAAATTATCCCCCTCAAATGAGGTTATCTTCTCCCTTTTATATCTCATGTTTGAGGGAGTCACAACTTTTCATTTCATGTCTTTTGACCATTCATTAACTTATTTAAATTTTAATTATATTTAACTATATTATTTTATATTTTAATTTAAATTATATTTTTATTCTTTTGTATTTTAATATTATTATTATTATTTATTATTAAATTATATTTCAAAGTGGGGGCATTACAGTCTCCCCCACTCAAGATTGCTTGTCCTCAAGCAATGATCATGGAGTGCTCAAAATGATTCTTAATATGAAATGGCTTTGAAAATACACATGTAATAAACATGCTGAAAATACATCAGATATGAAACAAACACAAAGAATACACACAAAACACGGAGCAAACACATGCAAACACAAAGCATACACACAAAAACACATATTGTTAGGTTCTTGACACTCACTAAGAGTATCCTCTACATTCACTAAGAATGTCCTTAGCACTCACTAAGAATGCTCTTGGCACTTGCTAAGAGTGCCCCAAACATTCACTGAGAATGTTCCTAGCACTCACTAAGAGTGCCCTGACACTCACTAAGAGTACCTTGTTTTCTTGCTGGATGTTTCTCCACCATAGTCTTCTTCTATCATATGTATTTGTCCTCTTTTGCATTGATGGTTATAGTTCCATGGTTCTTTGCATTTGAAACATAAACTCTTCTTCTTTAATTCATCTCTGGCTTGGCATTGATGATCGGTATTCCATTATTTATGGCATACATAACATTTTCTCCTTATATTGTCCTTCCTTGGATCTCGGCTGTAGGTGTGACCTTCTTTCCACTTCTCTTTGCAATCGAAGCAAAGGCCCTTTTTCTTCAATTCCTCCCGATCATTGTAAGAAAGATATGGTTTCTTGCGTGCATCTTCTTCTTCAAAATGACTATCTTTTGGTGGTACTCTCTTGTGGTGACTTTTTTGGGCAGAGTCGAGTCTTGTGGCCTTAAGAATTGCCCTTTGGAGAGTAGGAGGTTCAAAGGCGCTTACTAGCCCTTGGGTTGCATCATTCAATCCTTCTATGAATAGGTAGATAAGTCTGTCCTCGGATATTCTAGGGACCATAATAGCTAGCCTCTGGAATTCTGAAATGTACTCCTCAAGGGTCCCTTTTTGTCTAATCCTCATAAGATCTTTGAAGTGCTTTTGGGGATGAGTGTGGTCAAACCTTTCAATGAACCTCTCTTTAAAAGTGTCATATGTTTTGATATTTTTGTGGTCTTGTGTGATGAGACCATTATGCCACCATTCATGGGTTGTACCCTCCAAGTGTAATATAGCTAATGTTATGGCATCCTTCTCCTTCATAGGGCAAAGAGAAAGGTAGGTCTCCAATTTTTGAAGCCATGACCGGGTTGTAACTTTCCCGGTTCCATCAAAGTTGGGAATGGTTAGCTTTCCTACTTTGCTTTGTATCTCACGGTTAGGTTGGGCTTTCCTCTCTTTATGACCCCTACTAGAATCTGCTCTACAATATTCAGAAAAGGGAATGCTCCTCCTGATTTCAGGGTTCAATCTTGCATATTCTACGGCAAGCTCCCTTAACCTAGGGATATGAGTTCCTCCATCATCTTCAGGGGTTTCTTCTCCAATCAAAAAAGAGTGCATATTGGTTCTATGGGTAGATTCTTGGGTAGCTCTGTCATTTCCTTTTGATGGGCTTGGTGAGCTGTCCTTTCTATTTTTCGTGATTTGATTTGAGATCATTTATAGTTGATGTGATGTTTTGGAGTGCTTGGGCAGTTTTTTCCATAAAGTATCTAAATTCTCGTTCCATGGCTAAAGAGGTTTTCTTTTTCTCTCTTTCTAAAGTTCTTACGGCTCGCTGACTCAATTGCATTAACTAGGGCCCTTCCTAGGTTGACAGGAACATGCTCTGATACCACTTGTAATGTCCCCTTTTGGGAGGACACTAAATTTTGCCCAATATACTTGTAGAATTATTGCAGGTTGTCTATTTTCAGTCTATTGTGCTAATTTGGACAGATTTAGTTTGATGTTGTTTCCCTATTTAAATGCACAGGCCTGTTGTTTATATCAATCTGATCTGCTGCCTATACTCAGATATATTAGTGTGTGTGTGTGTGTGAAAATCTTTTCTATTCCATCAAGTCTGATTCTCTGGTTATTGATTTAATAGTTCCTCTTCTTTTCCTTCAATGCCTGCTTTATTACTATTCGCAGATTTGTATTTGTGTTCTGATCTCTTTGATAAATGTTCATATCATTCTTCCAGATTTTCTTATAATTCTGACTTAGGTCTGCTTCTAAATCTGCTTCTGATGCTTCATATATTTTTTTCTATTCCATGGATCCCCACTTCTCAAATGAAAACTTCTCCACTTTATATCCTCCAATGTGAGGGAGAGTCACACCTCTTCATCATGTATGCCCTTTGGCAAGAGACACACCCTTCACCCTTAGCACCCTTTAAAAGAGTGCGACTCTTTATTATTTCTATCCTTTGAAAGGGACACAACCTTTCACAATCAGTTCTGCACTTCTTATTTAAACCATATCTGCACTTTTGATTCCCAAATTATCCCCCTCAAATGAGGTTATCTTCTCCCTTTTATATCTAATGTTTGAGGGAGTCACAACTTTTCATTTCATGTCTTTTGACCATTCATTAACTTAATTAAATTTTAATTATATTTAACTATATTATTTTATATTTTAATTTAAATTATATTTTTATTCTTTTGTATTTTAATATTATTATCATTATTTATTATTAAATTATATTTCAAAGTGGGGGCATTACATTAAGTCATATGAAAATCATTTGCTTACCCTCAGGAGATTGCACCATCTTTGTGTAGTTGTTTCCTTATGGTGAAGCAAATCTTGGTTTGGTTTGGTGAAGCAAATCTTGGTTTGAAAATCATTCGCTTACGCTTAAGAGATTGCACCATCTTTGTGTAGTTGTTTCCTTATGGTGAAGCAAATCTTGGTTTGGTTTCAGTAAGTCAGCAATGATTTCTTGCATTGTTAGGTGTTAGCTTAGATTTCCTTAACTTTTCATCTTTTGTCTTTTGTTTTCCAATTTAGTTAAGTGTTCCACGTTCGAGCAAAAACTTAAGTCCCTTTGTGATTACCAGCATTATCACATCAATACACTGAGTCTATCCACAATTAAAGTCGATTGTTCACATTGTAAACCTTGGAGTTGCCTTATTTGATCACAAAGTTTAGCATATGAGGTTTCTTTGTTCAAGAGAGGATAGAATACTTGGTACTTTATTTTGTGTTCAAGGTGTGCTAAAAAACACATTAACAGGTGGTATTATAGCAGTATTCTCCTAAGAGCAACCACTTGCTGATTTGCAACACAATTTCCCAAATACTCTTCAACCTGCTTATTCACTCTGTCTGTCCCTTTGTTTAGAGTGATGGCTATTGGTAAGAGTTAGTTTTGTGCTAGTCAAATTAAAGATTTCTTGCCAAAAAGAACTGAGGATCTTGCATCTCTATCATTGATAATGTTTTTAAGCATCCCATGTAGCCTAAACACCTCTTTGAAAAATAAATCTACCACCTTATGTGATTGGAGTTCTATAGGGATATCAAAGTAAGTGTGCACACTTAGTCAGCCTATTCACAACATAAATGCAATCCTTACCATTTACGTTGGGGAGGCTTGCGATGAAATTTATGGACAGACTTTCCCACTTCTAATTAGGAATAGGGAATGGTTGTAGGAAACCCACTAGAAAGACATGTTCTTTAAGTAGTTGGTAAGTTGTGTACTCCTTGGTCTTTCTCTTATTTGTTTGTAAGTCTTGTAGAATCTTTGATGTCCAACTAGTAGTGCATCATGTAAAACTTTAAGATATCTTCTCCTTCATTTTAGACTCAAGTACTAGGAAGATTCTTCTTTTTTATAGAATGAGCATCCACTATTAAAAATCTATCATCTTTCATCTTTTGCATTCCCATCTAAAATGTTAGTAGCAAATGTACTCTTAAGATACTCTGCCATAATAGAGACTTTCCAATTGACAAAAATAATAGTAGAGAGTAGGCATTTTAGATTGAGTATCAACAACGACATTCTTTTTATCTTTCACATGCTCTATATCAAAATTATAAGCTTGAAGCTTACTCATCAATTTTTGTTGTTGATCATTGAAGTCATGTTGGCCAAGGAAGAACTTCAAATTATCATGATCAATCTTCACCACAAACCTCCCACAAACTTAATATAGTTGAAATTTAGCTGAAGGATGCATGATGACAAGCAACTCTTTGTCGTTAATGGAGATTTATATTTATGCTTTTAAATGCTATCAAGTGTCATTCGTACACTAAAATTGTGCCTATTCCCTCTCTTGAAGCAACAAATTCAACAACAATGGCTGTGAGAAATCTGCAATAGCAAATATATGCATGTTTGTGGGAAAGGGCTTCTTGACTTGGGTGAGGGATCCTTCAATGTTGTCCTTTATGTTTCACCATTTTCAACTAATCTCTTTTCTACTATGCTCCCCCAAGATTTGGGGATGGGGACAACAGGGGACGACGGGACATGTTTTGGTATAGGGGCGCTTTTTGGCCATTTTTTAGGGGACAAGGGACTTCTATTAAAAAATAGGGAAATTCTAAAAAATATAGAGAAATTTCAAATATTCATATCATGACATTGATAAAGCATTCATCATAGACATTATACTTATAGAAGCTTGATACATAACATTAGACTTGAATTGAGATTTCACATGAGAATTGACATGAAGTGTTTCCATGGAATACAATGTTCTTAGGATATGCACAAAATATATTTCTTGAAAGGGGTGGCTAGTCATCCTTTGACGTCCTCTAGAGTTTTTGAAACATTGCGAAGATGTTTCGGAAAAAGGGCATGGAAAGGGGACGGGGAGGGGATGTTTCCTAGGCATCCTTGATTTCTTGAAATGCCCCTTGCAAGAAATGGGGGTACCAAGGTAGGGGACGTGTCCCTGAAGAGCACTACTTTCCATCTATCATATGACATACAATGGGACGAGGAAGAGTGTTGACTTTGGGATTTGCAAAGTAGAGATATTGTTGGTGGGAAGATGGATTTCAATCTTGATCCTCACATTTTGCTCTTGATGTTCCTTTAGTTCATAATTAGGCATCTAGTGTGGACATTTTTGAGGAGGTACAATACGTTCATTTGAACCTTAAATTCCTTTTAGCAACAAAGGTTCTAGAGACGTGTTGATTATCTGTGTCCTTTCTACTTCTTCAAAATTCATTGTTGCTTCAAATGGGGCTCCCAGTGATTTAGTGCAATAGGATTTTTTAGGATTTTTTTCATCATCTTTTATATATCACTACTTTGGATGAATACTTGATAGACATTGTAGGTTTGTTTTGTGAGTCATATCTTGTAGATTTGGAGGACATTGTTGAGGATACTCATTTCCTTTTTGATGTTAGCTCCTATGGAGTTGTATCATTTTCTTTAGATGTCATGAGGGCACCTTCATACCTATCTTTTCTTTCTCCATTTTATCATTTGTTACAATTTGGCACTAGCTTTGACATCTTTGAGCAACACTTGGAGTAGGTTTTTGCATCTTTGAATCATGTGTTACATCTATTTGTCCTAGATTGTCACTTTCATTAATTAGGCTTGGAACTCCTAATTTGGTTGTGTCACCTTTTGGCATTGACATGGCTACACTTGAGTAGAACTTAGAGACATCATACATCTAGATCTTTCATTTCTCATATTCCTTATAAAATTGGGAAGATATCCTACATACTTCTTTTGACTATTTTTACCAAGGGGAGAAATGTTGTTCAACAATCATGGACTATCTTCAGCATTTTATGTCAAGCATCTACAATTGGTGCAGGAGACTACTTGAAGGGGTGCTGCATGGTCTCTCTTCATCCTCTCTTGAGGGAGTTTTATCGTACAAGTTTTTTCCTTGTTGTCTTTTGAGGGGCATTATCATTATACATGGGTTCCTGATCAGGTCTACTTGATGGGACCCATTTCATGTTTCACATTTGTCCTAAGTTGCAACTAAGGGGAGGTGTTGGTGCAACTATTTAATTGCCTTATTATTTAAATTTACCTAGGTAAGTTGTTTAATTTTAGATAAGATATGATAAATGAGTACATGCAATTCATTTTTTCATGGGATTTTACTTTTTAATTTATCTTCTCAAATTTGGAAACTTAGTTAAAGAAATCCCTTGTTTTTTGGTTTTATACCTTATCCTCATTCTCATTGGATCTATAAATAAGGCTATATATTGTAGCTCTTTCCTATCATTGAATAGCAATTTCATATTAATCTCTCCATATTCTTGATATTGGATTTTAGCTGACATTTACATGTAGCTTTTGTAATCATCTATACTCATGTAGATCTAGGCTTGTATTTGGATTTTCAAGAAATCCTACATAATAGTCTTGTAGATAATTGTCCAAACCTGCATAATCTGGGTTGCCTTTGGATTTGTCATCAGAGTTAAGTTTAGCTCACCTCATTTGAGGAGTCAATTTTAAAATTTTGAGATATTGTTTGAGGATCACAATTTTTACTGAACGTGGTAAAGGCTTCAGTGTTTATAAAATAGTTTGAATTCCTACATTTGTTTCATTTTTTATTTATTCTTATACAATATCAAAATTTTGTAATGCTAATGTAATGATGTAGGTAGGTTGCTAAAGAATGTGGGCATAGTTGGTTTGGCAACAACTATAAGCAAGATTTTGGTAATATATCCAATTTAAGCTTTGTTTATTGTTTTCAATAATGTTTATTTATTTCTCATTTCTTGACTATTGTGTCTCTTTGAAGCTTAATTTGCATGCATTGTATTATTAAATTAGATGAAAAGCACATGCATGTAGTATGATGCTCCTTGTGGAACTATTAGAATAGGAAAATGAGATCTAATAGTTCGGCTTCTTCGATGCATTAGAATTAGTTATGGATTTTAAATGTATATTTATTAGTATATCAAAAAAAACTTCAAATTTCTATTATCATACATCAAGCACAAGATTTTGGACAAAAAAAGGTTTGTTGTGCAAAGAACACCTCAAAGGACTTTCATGAAGGGACAAGCATGGGCACACAACCAACAAAAGTTTGAATAACACAAGATATTAGAACATTTTAATAACCAAAGAACAATGCTAATTATTCATGATATTTGAAGCTTAATTTGCATGCATAGCATTATTTAATTGGATGAAGAGCACATGCTTTTTGTATGTTGCTCCTTGCAAAACTATGAGAATAAGAAAAGGAGATCTAATTGTTTGGCTTCTTTAATGCGTTAGAATTAGTCATGCATTTTGTGTGTATATTAATTAATACTTCAAGAAAAACTTCAAATTTTTATTGACATTCATCAAGCACAACTTTTTGGACAAAAAAATGTTTGGTATGAAAATAAAACCCCATATAGGGACAAGTCCGGGCACACAACTGAGAAGGGTGTTGAAAAAGACAAGATACTAGAACATTCCAATAACTAAAGAATAGTGCTTATTATTCACTATATAGCAAAAGCTATTTTATGTGTCTAATGGTCCATAATTTTCTTTAATCTACTTCCAAGTTATAATCTATTCTTGGTTGGTTTCTTAAGTGAATCAATGCTTGATAATGTAGTTGAAAAAAGTTGATTTTCAATATCCTTACTTTGCTTTGTGGAGCTGGCTTCAACTCCTCCCTAGTTTGTGTATTCAAAACGGAGTCCTCATGTTCTTCCACATGTGATTGAAGAAGAGCATTGGTAGAGAGACAATTTCTTGAAGAATATTTTTAACAACAAAAAGACACAAAAAGGAGCAAAAAGAAAATGCAATGCCTCATCACATATTCCCCACATAACTGCAAACAAAAGCTATCAAAAATAGAGAATGGAGATTGGAAAAGGCTAAAACTATGTGTTGAAACTGAATTCTAAACAAAGAAGATTCACTTCATTGATGACAAATGGTAGGAAGAATGAATAGGGAAGTGGAGCCCAAGTTCCAACACAGTGGCTCACTTCAAAGACTTGAGTGGTCCTGTAGAAATTCTAGCTGTACTCATTGTTTGAAGTAGTGTAACATGCTTTGAGACCCAGTTATTGCATTTTCTAAAGTTTGATTGAATGATGTTACCATTTAAATGTGAGAATTACATGATCATTGCCTCAAGCTACTGCATTAATGCTATTGTTCTTGTTACAGGGATTGCTTCGAGAAACAGTTTTAGCAGCAACATTTGGGATAGGACCTGTGGTTACTGCATTCAAGTAATATTTCTCTCCTATCCTCCTCTGATCTCAGAGACAAGATTTCCAAAATTCTTTGTTTGATAAGAATGGCTGCTTGGGAATGAAGGAATTCTAAAATGTCTTAAATGATCTTGCAGAACATCTGAAATAGCTTTGCCAAAGCATGAAATTTATTGTGAAACAATTTCATGTTTATAGGGCATATGGTTACACATCAAATTATGTTGGCAAATTTATTTGACAAAAATGTTATGTAAAATATAATTTTTCTCTCCACTATTTGAATAAATTAGTAGAATTTAATCCAATATGGACACATTTCTTTGTATGAATTGCTTTTGATATTTTTTGGAGGGTTCTTATTTGAGTTCATGAGGAGACTAGGACAACAGATATGGCGGGTCTTGCCGATGGAATTGCATATTTCAACAAAACTTTTCCTTTCTATTAAGTTCTTTAAAATGTCCAATTGCTGGGAATATTAGGTGGTTCAAGTAATAATAATTATATTTGAGTAAATCATTTCCATAGTACAGTACACAGTAAGGATTACAAAATCTCAGCATTTTGGGCCCAAGTTTGGGAACCATTGTTGAGAGGAGAAAACCTTTTCATTGAGAAATTCCGTGAAGTTCATATAGGACTGAGACTTGTGTCTTTTCACTTTTCTATCTATTCACGTCATATTGTATTTATATCCTTAAATGCTTCTCTTAAATTTTTTGTCAAGTGAAATGAAAGGATTCCATGATTTACTTAAAAGTTTACTTCATCCCTAATTTATTCATGAGGAATTTTCTGTCCCAATGGCTTCTCCTTTTGATAAATATGATCTTCTCTATGCAGATAAAATGAAAATCCATAAGAATACGTTTCAAATAATGACCTTTGGGCAATTTCTGAATGAACTTTTTTCCCTCTTGACAATGGGTCCCAATGTTGGGCCTCAAATGGTAAAATTTTGCAATTATTTTCATTCAATGTACTAGAATCAATTTTCTCAAACAAAGAACAATTTGAAAGCCTAAAACAACTAAAAAAATTATTGTTGGAATAAAATTGTTTGAAAACCTCACCAAGAGTTCAATGCATCTTTAGACAATAGACAGCGATTAAACTAATGGGACCAAATGCATAGAAAAGTTTTCTTTCTCATTTTATTGAATGTTTTGATAGCTTGATCTTTCTTATTTACTTAAGTTTCCGATTAGATAAAGACGTCAATCACTGATGTGCTATTGTTTGTGGATGTGGCATTTTGCAGCTATGCTTTAATTATACCCAGCTTTTTCATTTCACTTCTTGGTGGTGAGGGCTCTAAACCTTTAATTACTTGTTACTTAGCTTACTTTTTGAATTTATGGACATCATAATCTTTGAAACATCTTGCAGGGGATGTGAGATGTAATATGGAGTTAGGCAAACTTGAGAAATAATCTGTAATGTCCCCATTTGGGATTAACCTTAATTTAGTCCTGTTGACGTGTATTTTGTACACGATCATACACAGAATAAAATACCATTAGGCATCTTATCCTCTCTTGAGAAAATAGTCTCTAACTGCTGAAGATCTGCAAAAAGGATCAGTTAGATAGACTCCAAGGTTCTTTTAGTGGGGTCTCCACGTGTGGACAAGCTTTTTTAGTGGTATGATGTGATTTGCTGTTTCCTTCAAGGCGTCTTACGGATTCAATAGCTCGAAGATTTCACTAATCTAAAAAGAACTTTCAAAAAATGGAAAAGATAGGGCTTAAGAGGTCTAATCTAGCCTAACCCTATGAACGACTTAGCATGAATGAGATTTGGCAAGACTCAACCAATTTCAATTTTGCCATGAGACAACAACTCAACTGAAATTAGTGCGATCTTCTAAGGTAATAATGATGTTCAATGCATCAAAGATCAAGGACACTACTACGAAGGTACATATCCTAGATACGAAAATGCTTGAAGGTTAAGGACTCAAGGTGTTTTCCAGTCGACCACGCAAGGCGTTCTTACAATCAGCAAGAAGCTAGTGGTTTGGATTGCGAATCCTACCAAATATCAAATCTCACACTTAGTCTTTCTAATTAACAAACTACTTTGATTGAGCGTGATTCAAGTACATCCAACAACCATGAAGATAACTCAAGGAACTTGCAACAAAACACCATAACTTCAATATTTTATTGATTTCCAAGTCATCATATACAACAATTGCTTGAACTTCTCTCTTCAAGACTCAATCTTGCTACAAAATAAAAATTGCTTACAATTCTAATCTCTCTATTTTGCTCTTAACTCTATTCTCTATTAACTGACTATTACAAATGAAATGAAAATGGGGGTATAAATAGCATCCCCAATTACAATGAAAGGTCCAGATCGAAAGCAAATCAACGGACAAGATCATGACACCTAAACCCTAATTAGGGTTTATTACAAATGACCTCCTTTTTACTGAACAATATTAAATACATAGCCAAATATTAAATTCGGCACAAAAATCTAGGAGGTATCAACCAGTGAGAAATAAGATGTCATGTCATCTGTAACAACCTTTCATCTAGAATCTTATTCCCTTTCCAATTTTCCTTCTTAGCATATGCAATGAATTTTGTCACAATTCCTTCGATTTCTGTGATTGGAATCTCGGGAAGATTCTTGATACTCTCTTCTAAGTGGATAACTTGATCAAATGCATCTAGAAGAGCCGTGTCCCAAGTAGGTTCAAGTTCCTTTGTTCTATCAATCAGGAGCATGGTGGCATACATCTGATCATACTGCTCATCTGTAACATCTGCGTCCTTGCGAAAGATGATAGTGATTCTATCCTCAAACTCTTGTAAATCCACATCTGTCTCGACCTCGATCCTCCTGCCAAGAATGGTACGAAGTACCTCAAATACTCTGTCCTGGATCGGATTGATCACCTCCTCAACTTGACCACATCTAACGCTGATGTCCTCAAAGAGAACACTCTTTATATGGAGTAAGGTTGACCACTGAAACAAACTGTGAGAATCACCTTCTAAGATCCTCTCTTGTGCTAAAATTTTTCTAGATGTATGTCTTATAACTCTCAAGACAGGGATGACAACGTCCTTGGTATGGGCAAATGCAGCTACTGTTGCCATCAATCTGTGGATTATCTCAAGAACTTGGATAGCCTGATGGGTGATCTTCGACATCCTTGTAATAAACTCAATGGCCACCGTGTGAGATCTATCCATCCAATTACATGTACGCTGAACCATATTCCTGAATCTTTCTGCTTCATTGATTGATTGAAGGGGCAATGCCTGCAATGGTGATCTAACTGGATCCTGACGTCCCAAAGGTTCATTGATGTGACTGAAATATGTTCTCCATGCACCGACCTCTCTCTCAAGCTTTCTATTCTTTTCTACTTCTTCTCTAAACTTATCCTTCAATGCCTCAAATGTGTCGGTGGCATCATCTAAAGTCTGCTCTGCTGTGGATGGTCCTAACTCAATAGTCTGTATATGATAGTCCTCTGCTAGGATCTCACCCTCATATTTGTCTGCTGCCGGTGTAGCTATCTGCAGTTTTCTAGATCCAGTCTCATCTCGAATCATCTTGGACATCTTTGTAGCCTTCTTCTTCTCTGTTGTCATATGTGAGCGTCCAACAAGGCTCTCTAGATCGATTGCACTGTCCTCGTCCTCAATTACGATCACCTTAGTCAATCTCTCCTTCAACCAGTCTGGGATATTTGATCTTGTCTCTTGAACTTGAATTTCTTTGTGTACTACTTCTTCTTGTCTGGGAGGAGATGTTACTTCATTATCATTATCTAAATCATAGTCTTGGAGAGATCCATCGGATGAAACATGCTGTGCCTGTTCTTCCTCCTGTCTATCATTCTGTACCATCGATTCCATGGATTCTTCCACTCGAACTGTTCTATCTTCTGGCCTGGAAGAAGTACCTGGTGTTTGATCTTTGTTAGCACCTTGCTTTTTCTTGGAAGGCTCTTTCTTTTCTGATCTTTCCTTTCTCTTTGAACCTCTCGGATGGAGATTGCCCTCACTGGCACATCGAAGGTTACCTTCACCTGAATTCCTAGGATTAGGATTGCCTTCACTAACACTGGCTCCACCTTCGGCTGGCTTTTCTTCCAAAGTAAAAGACATGGCTATGCCTTGTTCTCTCAACTTCTGATGTTGAATGTCTACCCATCTGCGAGTACAAGACAAGACTGGTGCCATCAAATCATCTAAATCCACGGCCTCGGGCTCATTCCAATTCAAACTAATTGTTTTACTTTCTCTATCATATGAAGATTGGATGTGCCTGCCGTTGTCCTGAGCTTGGTCGGCTACTCTGTAAATCTTACATTTCCTGATGAAATCCAAAGGCAATCTAGAATGTATCTTGCGTTTCACTTCAAGATCATCTAGGAGATTCATCATAAAATCTTCAATTTGGTATTCATGTCTAAATCTTCTACCGACTGTCTCTTCTAAATGTCCATGAGGATCAAAACTATTCCTCCAAGCAAAAGATGAAAAAGGATACAAGGCTAACTCCCTCTCTGCGTCATCCATGGCTGAGACATTGGGACATACCTCAACTGAATTACCCAAAATAATAGGTACCTGAACTCCATTCTGATGTCTGTGTCTGAATGCCTTCACATATGCTGCCAACTGCCTTGTTACTTCAAGTAACACAATTCTATCTGTCGGGTACCTCGGCAACATATATGGAGGTAAAGGACATCCATACACTCTAATGTAAGTGAACTTGGGAAACTGAATGAACCAAGCACTGTACCTCTTGATTAACTCCTGGGCATCCTGAGATAATCTGTTGTGAATCCCTACTTGCAACGTCCTGGTGATGTTCATCGTGAAAGTATCATTGATTAACTTGTAGTTCTTCCCTGGTGGATGATGCAAGTAGGCATAGGATTCACAAACTCTGACCTCGCCGGGTCCTCTTCCAATCACTCCTCTGTGAGGTAGTCCTGCGTACTCAACGCTCCTGATTAAGGCATAAATGACGTATGAACTCATGTGGAAGGACTTAGTAGCCCTGAGTCTTCTCAACTGTACGTCTAAGCAATGGCTAATTATCCTAGCCCAATGTATTGTACCCTTCCCTTGAACAATCACTTGGATGAAATAAAACATCCATTTCTCAAAATAGAAGGCATGAGGTGCTCCTGTAACTCTGTTGAGCATGGTGATCAAATCTCTGTACTCCTCTTGGAAATCGATCCGGTGTGGTGTGTTTGGTACTTTGCTCAGACGGGGACGACTCTTGAGTAGCCAGTTCTTGTTGATGATGCTTAGACAAGCATCTGGATCGTCATCGTACACTGATCTAGCTCCTTCAATGCTCTTGTATATCATGTCCCTGTGCTCAGGAAGATGGAAGGCTTCACTTATGGCCTCCTCTGAAAGGTACGCCAAAGTGTTTCCCTCATTGGACACAATTGTCCTGGACTGTGGATTGTAATGACGGGCACACTCGATCATCAACTCGTGGCACTGAATAGCTGGAGGAAAACCGGCCGCCTTAATGATGCCACTCTCTATTATTCTCCGGGCGACAGGTGATGGCTTGCCGATGTAAGGGACCTCTCGGAACTTCTTCGTGCTAAAGTTTCCCAAGTTTGTATCTCCAATGTTGCTCCACTTGGACACGATCTTGGTCTCCACCTCTTCAGTCTTCTGATCTTCTTTCATGAGAGCCGAGCGACTGGTGGATGTTCCCGCCTTTGGGGTCGCCATACCTACACAACATTTCATTATAAGAAATAGATTTTGCAATAAATAACGTAGATAAGAGAGATAGGTTTTAGGAAACCTCATGATAAGTCCCTAGAGTTATCATTTCCTAAAAAAAAAAACAACGATTGAGCTAAGAGATTCAAAATTTCAAAATTCAAAAATGAAATATGACGATGAATGAATAAAGCAATAACAATTAAATCGCCATACCTTGATAGAGAGCTAACTCTAGAATGCAAAAACAAAATTCGCCTAGGCAAAATTTGAGGTATAAGATAATCTTCAATATGATTCCCTCAAAATATACTTCGCCACCTCTGGAGAGAACGTGATCTTCAAGTAATGCCTTAGACGTGGTCTTAAATGATCTCCAAATTCGCCCTTGGTGTGGTCTTAGATGGATCTCCAAGTTCGCCCTTGGTGTGGTCTTCAAATTCGCACCACCTTTTGATAACTACGCGCCACCCTTGGATGAATGAAATTCGCACCACCTTTGGTCTTCAACGCAATTCGCACTCCACACAAGATGATACTAGCGCCACCTTTGGTTTGAAATCGCACCACCTTTGAACACACTTCGCACTATATTCGCCTCTTCTTGATTCGCATGAAGAAAGGTAAAAATGATTATGTAAAAATGAACGTTTCACTCCCCTTATAAATAGCGCTCATACCCTTTCACCTCTTAGGCCGACTTGACAAATAAAACCATTTTTTAAATGATTTGCAATAAAATAACAAGGCCGACTTGCCTAATTGGGCGCTTCAAATCGATTTTTATATTAATTAAATAATTAATTATTAATGCCTTGCGCTTTTTTAAATGAGAATTTCGATTTTTAATAAAGGCAAAAAATAATTAATAAAAGATAACGCCATATTAAATGCTAAATAAAAATGGATTTTCAATTTTTTAATCGATTTAGCATTTAAGGAAATTTAAATTTGTTTGTTTGGCGCCAAAATTGGAAAACAAAGGGACGTACCTCATCGCTCTGGTCCCTTGGAGAGGGACAGGAGCGATTCACCATTTTGTCTTGACTTTTGCATTTCTTACGTCCAACTCCTTCATCTCCACGTTAAAAATCGATCACCTTGATGGTCCTTCGAATTTGATCGCCTTGTGTGCGCATATGGGTGTCCTTTAAGTGCACATCGCCCTGGTCCTTGTCCAAAGGACAGGAGCGATCCTCTTGTTTTCATGTCTATCTTGCATCTTTTAACTTCGATTTTTTTTATTGTGGGCGAATAGCATCCTTTGTTCGTGTCTTTTGCGCTTATTCCATTTGCTCGCATGAAGTTTTGAGTGTATTAAAGGGATCATCGCCCTTGTCCCTTGGAGAGGGACAGGAGCGATCCATGTCCTTTCCTTGACCTTGTCAACTTTGCACTTCGATCTTCATTGTAATGCCCTTCAAACGTCGTCCTTCACCTTACCTAACCTTGCTTCGCTTTGATCTTTGAAGGAACGTGCGTGCTTTTGATGATATCGCCCTGGTCCTTGTCCAAAGGACAGGAGCGATGTGAGGCTTTTACATTATTTGGCAATGTTTGGACGTTCAACACTTTTGCAAATTATCTTCAAACGATGCCTTGGACCATATGCTATCTTAAGACGTCTTGACTTAGCTTGATCTTGAAGCAAAACAAGGAATCCAAAGCAAATCGCCCTGGTCCCTTGGAGAGGGACAGGAGCGATATAGTCTCCATGCTCAAAATAATGATCATTTCACGTTCAAAACTCTTGTTTATCATCCTTTTACCATACCATGGACCCTCTAAAACATTGCAATGTCTCGTCCTTACGTAAATTTTGCATGAAATGGCCAATGCATCTAACATCGCCTTGGTCCCTTCCTAAGGGACAGGAGCGATCTATGTTATAGGGTGTCAATTTCTTCATTTTAACGTCCTTTGAGTGTTTGCGCATGATGAAGACGCCTTGAAATGTCCCTCGCCACCTTGTCTTGACTTGTGTCGACCTTGAACTTCGGAGGAACGACCTTGAACTTGCGTAGGGAGTATTATCATCAATGTATCGCCCTGGTCCCTTGGAGAGGGACAGGAGCGATCCTTCCCTTGTGGCCACTACCTCACTTTGCCAGGTTCCAAGTTTATATTCAACGGATTCGTCCCTCTTCACCCCATTCGTCCATGCCTTGACATTGTTTGGAATTTTGCAAAAAGAGGTAATTATATCAAAAATCGCTCTGGTCCCTTCCTGAGGGACAGGAGCGATCTAGGCATTTAGCACTGTTATGGGCGTCCCAAAAATCTTCAATTTATATTCAATGCGTTCATCTCATGTTTTCCCTTGTTTTTGAACGTAAACTTGCCTTGACCCTTGTCTGGATTTTGCAAAATGGAGGAAATCGCTCTGGTCCCTGGGAGAGGGACGAGAGCTACAAGGTACCTCGCCCTGGTCCCTTGGAGAGGGACAGGAGCGACTTAGTCAATATAGGTCATTTTCCTTCATTTTTTGCATCTCAAATTATATTCATTTGGCAAAGTATCTTCCTTCGGACGTCCTCCAATTGCTGAGTCATCAAAATCTTGCATGGACATGGCGAAATTTGAATTGTAGCTCCGGTCCTTCACTGAGGGACAGGAGCGATTTTCTTCCTGGAGGCCTTTCTGTGCTCATGAAAATCTTCAATTTATATTCAATGGAAAGATCTTGTCGTTCTCCATCACTTCAAACGTAAACTTCGTCTGGACTCTGCAAGGACAATGAGATATTTGAAATTGAGCTCCCGTCCTTCACTGAGGGACAGGAGCGATTTTGCTCCTACAGGCCAAAATAACAAGATTTTTCACATTTTAACACTTCACGAGGCGAAAACAAATCAATTCCAATGCCCAGGATCAAACTTCAAACAAGTCAAAATTTGGTCAAAATATTCAATCAGACAAAAATTCACATTGACGGTCATCATTTAGACAAGTTTAAGCTTTGCATGAACATTCCAATTGAAAATTAGACCATTTTGGCGAATTTATTGCATTCAAAATTTGCATTCTAGAAAAGAAAGCTCAAAAGCTCTCAAAAAATGACTGGATTTTGACTTGAAAAGGCAAGATTTAAAACCCTAAGGCTTAGCCCTAAATCCAGACAACTAACGGACTAACAAAACCCTAAAAACGAAAGCGAAAACAAGCGAAAAAGAGGGGGTCCCCATTTGCGATGGGGCGATGTGTGAAATGGTCACAACAAGTCCCAAGACATCAATTTTGAGTTAAAATGAGAAATGTAATATATTAATAAACATAACTTTATTAGAACTGGATATATTTTATTATATTATTGAATTTAAAATTTAAGAATAATTCGAAGAGTAGAACTTATCTTGATGATATAAGCCAATTAATCTGAAGTAGTATGTTGATCACTGCTTCAGATCCTTGTTGAACTAATTTCTGCCTTCAGTAGTGGTTTGATAGGATGTTGACTATCGCTGTTCCTGATATATAAATCCTCTTGCTTACGTGGTGAATTCTGAACTAACCGTGATCCTTAAGGGCTTGGTTGAATGCTGATTCAGATTTCTGTTATTCTACTTGAGCATTCAGCCTTAAAAATAAAACATAAATTCTTCCTCTGATATAATACTGTCATTGCCAACTCTCTCACAATTCGATGTTTATTATGATTGTCTTTCAAAACATATACCACCACATTTTGACCTTTCCCTTCTGATGATGTCTTATCTGTGTGCACTTAACTGGGCTGTCTGAGATCTCGGTATAATAACCAGCATCAGCAAATAGGAATGTATTTATATGAAGTCTATTGGCAACCTGAAATAAGCCACGAAATGATCTTCTCAACTTCCAGGGACCTGGCACGATATTGTACTGGTCAAAAATATTTCCATCCTTTCATATTCTCTTCTTATATAATATTTAGTTCTACTCCCCCCAAATTGAGTGATTCGATTGGACTTATATATTCCCAAAACTAAAAGGTTAGCATCCTTTGGTAACAAAGAGACACTACCCTTCATGATCGCACTTCTTCATGATTATTAATTACTTTAGTAACAAATGTTAACTGCTCTAGACAGATCGCATCTTTTTTATTATCATGCTAATTGCTTAAGCCTTCTTACTAAATCGATATCTTTAATTGATATTAGTAATGCTCTTCTTATTGCGTTGTAATTGACTTTGAGTACTAACGATTAGGTTGATAGCAATCTCCTTAATTAATATTGGATCCATCATCAGATAGTCACTAATTCCTGACAGATATGTGTGGGTGTGTCAGAAGTTCTTACTTATAATTCCTTCCATTGTTATTACGATTCAGATTTGAGTATTCCAAGTTGCTGTTCATTTTTGGGAGATCAAGTAGTCTGCGTTTCCATCAATATGTGCTCCTCATCCATTAATCCTTCCTATATTCAAATCGTTGTGTCGTCTTATAGCACACGATAGCTGTTGATTATATTATTTAATACATTGCTCTAATTATCGTTGCTACTGTTATATGGGAATGTTTCTGCCAGTATATGGATTTTTCTTTTGTCTTCCCAATTCACAATTGTCTTTATTTATGCGACTAAGTTCCCATAGGTCTGCGGCTCTCCCAGCCTTTTACTCAAATTTCATATTAAATCCCAATTTTCTCCTCATTGTATTAAATCACACCTTAACTAATGCATTATGGTCTGTATTATAATATTATCAATTTATTTATAATAAATACTATCTCCTTCTTTGCTACGTAGCTTCCCTTGTCTCTTTTTACATGTATGCAAAGGCAGACAAATCTGACATGCGTCAGATTTGGTCTGCTACTATGTGTTTATTTAATAATTATTTAATAATAGTTAATATTGACTGCAAATTAATATTTTATTTAATAATTTATTATTATACAGATAAATGTTATTCATTATTCAATAATATATTTTTATATTTCAATTGTATTATTATTTATTATTAAATTCTATTTTAGAGTGGAATTTTCATGTTTTGATAATTTAGATGGGGACATCACAGTCTCCCCTCCTTGAATTTGCTTGCCCTCAAGCAATATTATAATCTTGATTATTGGATCTGCAATCACATTTGAACAATACATGGAAATATACGTATCTCCCATTGAAAGGATTAAGCAACTATATCATAAATAATATAAGCATGTTAGACTTTGGGAGGGAGAGACGGGACGGGTTTGCTGAGAGCCATTTTCCCATCAAGGCCTCATTTTCCTTAAGCACTTGCCATCTTGTGGAGTTGGGGGGAGAATGTCAAAACTCTATTGCATCTTAGGTCCACAACAAACGACTTGTGAAGCTGGGGGGAGAATGTGAACACTTTGTTGCATCTCAGGCCCATGCCGCAAGATTTGTGAAGCTGGGGGGAGAATGTCAACACTTTGTTGCATCTCAGGCCCATGACACAAGATTTGTGAAGCTGGGGGGAGAATGTTAACACTTTGTTGCATCTCAGGCCTACAACACAAGATTTGTGAAGCTGGGGGGAGAATGCCAACACTTGTTGCATCCTAAACCCACAACACAAGATTTGTGAAGTTGGGGGGAGAATGTCAATATTTTGTTGCATCTCAGGTCCACAACATAATATGGATCTCATACTAGCAATCTTTATGCACTTCCTCTTGCAGGATCGGGGGGAAGATGTAAGGGGTGACTTGACTCCTTAATTGTAAGGACCCGCTTTTAGGTCACTTACGAGCCCCTTGCGACCCATCTCTTACTCTTCAAGCCCTCTCCCATAAGAGGAATTTTATACAGATAGTACTTTCCATGCATGTGAAAACACGAAGTATACATATGAATGCACGAAGACATTGAACATACACAAATATATACTTATACAAACACAGAGCATACATTTAAAAACACGAAGCATACATATGGATATATGCAAGCGTGGAGTATAAAGATGAAATACATGAAGGATACATAAGTTCACTTTGTTATATCTGTTATCACTGATTTAAATTGGGCTTTTCTTTTCCCATGATTGGTTATGGTTTGTTGAATTTTGAATAGGGTGTAGTTCCAAATGCTTCAGCTTTGTTCTAGACCTCAAGGGTTTAAGGGTTTTTGATTTTAGATCCTCTTGTGTTCGTTTTAAACCCTCTGGTTTTTAATCTTTCGTTACTTTATTCACTTAAGTAATGGGTCATGGGGTCGTAGGAAGTGTCCCCCTTTGTTGTTTGCCTAGGCGGTTATGTTAATTAATCAAAAAATTTATGCCTTATATGTTTTTCTTCTAAAGTTGTCGGGCCCAGTAAGTAGTGCGCATCTCGCGGATGGATCCACGGCTTGCGTTATTTCGCTAGGCGAAGTTGCGTGTAGTTTAAAACTAGCGAAGTTGCGAAAACCACATGGCATGCCACATAGACGGTCCAGCTGGTTGTTGACAGCGAGTAAATTGGCGGCACGTGGCACAAGTCACAACAGTCAGCGGGTCAGGATTAAAAGGCTAAAAGGCGGGCCCCAGAGGTGAGTCAGGTCGCAGGTGGAGATGACTTGGCGGGTACAGCTGTTAATAACGTACTGGGGCCCTGTGGTTTCCTTTTGGCGTATAAAAGGGTGACAAGTCAGCTCTGAAAGCGACTGGGCGCCAGGTGTTCACAATGAGTCAGCGGGCCCACCCCTCCTGAAAGCCTTTTCAGCGGATTAAAAGCAGATCAACTTGAGAGATGATCCGACGGCCCGCGCTATTTCGCTAGGGTAAGATGCCCGTTCTTTATACCCCGCAAAATAGCGAGAGTGCACGAGAGTCGTCCACGTGTCATGATGATGACCTGGAAGACATAGCTGTTAAGAAGAAAGTGGGGCCTCGTGGTTTCCTTTTGGCGTATAACAAAGTGACAAGTCAGCTCCGAAAGTGACTGGGCGCCAGGTGTTCACAATGAGTCAGCGGGCCCACCCCTCCTGAAAGCCTTTTCAGCGGATTAAAAGTAGATCAACTTGAGAGATGATCCGACTGCCCGCGCTATTTCGCAAGGGTAAGATACCTGTTCTTTATACCCCGCGAAATAGCGAGAGTGCACGAGAGCCGTCCACGTGTCATGATGACATGTGGTCTGAGAAGAAAGTGTGGGCCTGCCAAGGTGGAACCAGCGGTATAAAGGAAAGACACGCGGCCAGCGTTAAGTTGACTGCGAAGGAAATTTCAAAGCCAATGGCTGGGTGCCACGTGGTATTATATAGCCAATAGAGAAGCGGGACCCGGCGCGGAGCCTAAGTTGTTAGTTAATCTAACGTTCGATCAAGTTTCTTTTGATCGGACGGTCGGCGCTATTTCGCAGGACTAAGTTACCCGATAGTTATGCTTCGCGAAGTTGCGAAAGAGCAGAATGAAACACTTGCAGGAACGTTGTGACCCGTTGGAGCGAAAATACGAATTCTTGTAGGAATTCAATTTTGAAGGGATGGCCGAAGCATGCGGGATCAATGTTGTAGTTAAGGCCCAGAGTACAAAATTTGATTTCCTATCAACAGGGTGAAGATATCTTTTAAAGGATTTTGCAGAAGAGCAGATGCAGAGTTATTTTCTTCAGGTACAGAGCAAGTCGGTTCAGTTGCAGAGCAAATTCCTTCAAGCGAAGAACAGGTTCTCTCATATTCTTGTGTAGCAATTCCTGTGTAGTGTTTTAAACAAGATAACTGATTCATCACATAATTGTTTAGGAGTGGTATTCATTTCTTACGCTTTCAAAATGGCTCCTAAAAGAGAATTTTCTGGTAAGGTTAACTATTCAGAGAGGAGTATCTGTGATGATTTTTTAGAACAGTTGACATTGTCAACTAATCAGGCTTCAAAGGCAAAAAAATTAGTACCCAAGGCTCCTCGTTTAAAGATAGGAGAAGGATTATATGACAAGGGTAACTGGTTGAGAGACCCACAGGTTGGATTGTCTGGGTTGGGGTTGTTTAAAGTTGGATTCGGAATGAGAAATTCTCCTGCCCCGCAAAATTGTATCTGGGAATTAGATGTCGGGAAATTAGGTGTCCCAGGAGTATTTATGGACACAGATTTGCTAACCCAAATTACGCTCAACTATGATCTAGTCACAAGAAGCATTTGGGATGTAAATGGGAAAACCCTTGTTGAGATTAATGCTGAAGAGTTCAGAACAGCTTTTGGGCTTAATGAGTTCACCAATTTTTTAGAACCTATAAATTTCACATCATTAGCCCAAATTTACGGCGCTCAGAGGAGTCATCTCAGGAATGGGCCTCTCAAGGAATTTTTTGTAAAAATATGAGGGTTAACAGTTGTAGGACCCAACACACAGGAGCCCTTTTCATTAAGTATGTTCACCCTGAGGGCTAAAGGAATGTATTGGGCACTTTGCCAAGTTTTGGGAGAAGATGCTGAAGCAAATATGCCGAATCATTACTTGTTAATGATCGCTCAGATTTTGAATCCTTCTCTTGCAATCACATTTGATTATGCCTCTTATATTGTTGATGCTATTCATGGAGGGTTGATAGGAATCAAGAATGGAAAGGTGGATAGGCCTTTCGGATGGTACTCACTCCTGATGCATCTTTTTCTCTTCAAAGATGGTGATTATTTTGCCAGTGGACTGGACCTTGTTAAGGAGAAGGAAGGAGAAAAAATGCCGATACAATTATGGAGTACTGTGTTGTCATGGGATAGAGAGGATGCCAGTTTTTTGAAGTTTGATAAATATTTTGCATCAAAGATAAGGACTCTCCTTTGCTCTGAGAACCCAAGAATCCCCAAAGTTCTTTTGGAATTCATGAGACCAAAAGAATTCGCAGAGAACATAAAAATTGTTCATAACTGGGGTGACATTTACTTGTATCCAGTCTCCACAGTTTTCAGAGTTTTTGGTTTCAAGGGCACCCCATTTTTGCTACCCTACCAGGTCCCTCTCAAAGTGGGAATCGCGGAGATCCTTAGACAAATTGGTGGCTTACAAGAGGCAGAATTAACAGGCAGGGGTAAAGGGACTATTTTCCTTGCAGCTACCATAGCTCACCAATTTGTAATAACAAAAGGAGGCTGGAATTGCTTTGAGGATTTCCTAAAGCCTTATCATTTGTCCACTGCAGTGTCCAGGTGTGTTGATCCAGAAGACTTCTTCAACGGTATGTTTAGGAAGAAGGTAGCATGTAGAGGTAAGCCTCATCAATTCCAGTTTCCTGAAGACCTCATCAGAAATGAGTTTGATCTAGATGAGTAGGAGCTAAGGAAAGAGAAGTGGGTGGCTTATAAGAAAGCCTTGGATTTTGTGCATCAGTTTGATGCTAGCTATGACCCATTGTCTAGCTTTTTCCCACTGGAAGAGAAAATAAAGTTTTTGATTGTTTGCTTTGAAGATGTCATGCAGACACTGAAGGAGAAAAGGGAAGCTGTAATTAAGAGCAACCCTGAGAAGGCAAGAATTATCCTTAGTAGGTCAGCTTCCAGCAAGGCAATCCCTCCTGGTGATTACACACTGCATAAGAAATCAGGTTATACTGTGCTAGTGCCTACAACAGGGGAGCCCTCTACCTCCAAAGGAAAGAGGAAGATACAAGATGTCATTGACATCCAAGAGAGCCCAAAGAAGCAAAGGGTGGGGAAAGAAGTACAATCAGATACACCTTTGTATTCCCCATCCCAATCCCCCATCCATATAGGAAATGAGCAAGCAGCAGTTGAGCAACTCCTACAATTGGGTAGTCTAGGGGAAATTGCATACACCTATGATGAAGTGGAGGAAGGGATGCCAGAAGAACCCATTGCTGCTGAAATGGATATTACCTCCAGTGAACTTAAAGGCCAGGAGTGGGATCCTGAGATAAAGCAGGCAAGTAGTGCCTTTCTAGCTGATAACAATTTTGTCACATCAGAAGCATTTATGCAGTTTATATGGAAACAACACATAGATAGATATAATGTTAGATGTGAAACAAGAAAGGCTGAGCAGCCCAATAAAGATCCAGCCCTGGTGGAAGAGGAAATAAAGCAAGAGATGATGGAAGAATTCAAAACCATCACCCTTGAGCAGGGAAGAGATATGGTAGCACAAGCTGGAGTGCTTATATTACCCGAATGGGATATTGCAGATGCCCTGGTATTAGATGCAGTAAGAAAAGAGACTAAACCTATGGAGGGGGTTACTTTCAATAAGGACAATGCTGCACTTGTCATGTGGTCTCTCAAGAGAAATGAGAGTAAGAAAAGCAAAGACACCCCAGGGTCAAGTTACCTTGGCGGAATGATGGTGAAGAGAGTGCAGAGTACAGGGGTAGTGGAGGCTGCTAGCACTGTGTTAGAGACTGCAAAATTCAGTGTTGCAGTAGCAGAGAAGGAAGCCAAAGAGAAAGAGGCCCTCCAAATCAAGTTGGAAACAGTTTTAAAGGCCTATAACAGTGCCAAGGAGGAGGTAAGATGTAAGGATAGCATCATTGCCAAGCTGCAGAGCCAGTTGACTGGACAATACCATCAAGGTGAGTCTTCAACACTGATGATCTCCTCTTCTCCTGCAAGACCTCCACCTACTAGCCCTATCATTGAGTTTCCACCATCTCCAGCACCCTCCAGCTCTCAAATGATTGAAATCACTCCCCAAGAATTAGAAAATTTGAAACAGGCTCAGGCCTTATATGCAAAGAAATATGAGGAGAAAGTAAGGGCTACAATTTCCAGTTTTGCAGATACAATAAATGCCTCATTGCTCTACAACAATGTAGGTAAAATTATGGAAATATGGAATGAGCTCAGGAGAGACAAGGCCATTTTGACGCCTATTTTTGACAGATGGAGGCCTAGGGAGCAAGATTTAGAGTTTATGTGTGTATCTTGCGATGAAGCAAGGGCCAATCCCATCATTAAATCCACTTCTGATGTCGCTAAAATCTTAATACAATTAGCAGCAGAGGTGGATAATGTGGATAGGAAGGTTAATTTGTGCAAGAAGGAATACACTGACCAAGTTTTTGAGTTGCTCCCAGGAGTTTTTGCTAGCCCGGATCAGTTAAAAGACAAACAAATGTGGCTTAAGGAGATAGAAGCTAAATTGTCAGCAAGAGTTAAAGGAATTATTGATCTTGATGATGCTTCTTTCTTTGTTGTGACAATACAAGAGATAGAGAAAATTAAGTCACATTATGCTTTTCTCAATTCAGAAGTCAACAAAATGAGAAATTCTTGGAAAAGGTTGACTAAGACTAAAGATAAAGTGATTAATTTCTCATGGCCGACAGAAGAGGTGTATGGTGAGTGGACAATTAAATATGCCACCCATGATCCAGAACAGTTGGAGAGCGCCCCTGAAAAGGTAGAAGAGGTTGTAACTGAACAGCTTGTTGAAGAAACCACAGAGGCTGAAAAGAGTTTGTAATTGCTTTTGCGAAAAGTTTGTAACCTCTTTATTCTGAAAGAAATGATTGTAACAAACTCTCCTCGAGAAGTCCGAAGCTTTGTGCATCCATGTTGTTATAAATGGATACCAGGACTAGAGGAAAAAAGATCTCAAAAAATTGTAAGAAAACGTTGCAGAAATTTATCTGAGCTTTTCTAAGTCTAATGGAGAATACTCGAAATTTCTTGTAATATTTCTTGAACTAAATATCAATATACAGACCATCGGTTTTGAGTAAAGCTTTGTGTTGTCTTCGAGTGTGTTTACAAATTTGTTTACTGCTTTCATGAATAATCCAGGATAGTTTTGTTTGAATGGAATTGCAAAGCAATTTTAGTAGAAGTGTTCGTTAGCTTTTCTCTTTAGGAGGGAAATTAAAGAGGCGGGGATCACTCATACCAGTAAACTCTTTGGAAGGATTTGAATTTTGATGACCATAGCTTGGTTTGGAATGCTTGAATTCTTGTAGGTGTCAGGCATATACAAGGATTAATAGAAACCAAGCTGACGGGAAGCATAAAGATGTTTTGTTTGAGGAGTCTTATTTGAGTTTAGATGACTCTGTGACCTTGGATAAGGCACTGGTATTAATTGAAGTTGTTTATTGCATGCTTTGTTGATCGAAATGCTGAACTTAAATACAATTTCCATTCTTTGTTTTCAGTTGATTTCAAGGTGAATAGATCCACTGGTTTTCTGGACTGGTTTGCTGTGGGTTTATGTTTGAAAGCGTGAATTTAATTCACAAAGGTATACCCACCTGGGCTCTGAGTAAGCCCGAAGTGTAGAAGGTCTAATCAAACCTTGTCATATGTTGTCTTGAGAATTTCCTTATCTTTGATGTCTCTTCTGCACCAAGCTTTAAACCATATTATTTTAAGGATGTTAAAGGGAATCAGATTTTGAAGACGACAATATCCTTCTTATTGATTAAAATGATTCATTGATTTATTCCCTGCAGGATGGCAGGATCATGCTCTGATACCACTGTAATGTCCCCATTTGGGATTAACCTTAATTTAGTCCAGAGATCAATTTTTAATTTTAAGTTAAAATGAGAAATGTAATATATTAATAAACATAACTTTATTAGAACTGAATATAAATTATTATATTATTGAATTTAAAATTTAAGAGTAATTCAGAGAGTAGAACTTATCTTGATGATGATATAAGCCAATTAATCTGAAGTAGTATGTTGATCACTGCTTCAGATCCTTGTTGAACTAATTTCTGCCTTCAGTAGTGGTTTGATAGGATGTTGACTATCGCTGTTCCTGATATATAAATCCTCTTGCTTACGTGGTGGATTCTGAACTAACCGTGATCCTTAAGGGCTCGGTTGAATGCTGATTCAGATTTCTGTTATTCTACTTGAGCATTCAGCCTTAAATAAAACATAAATTCTTCCTTTGATATGATACTGTTATTGCCAAACCTCTCACAATTCGATGTATATAGTAATTGTCTTCCAAAACATATACCACCACATTTTGACCTTTCCCTTCTGATGATGTCTTATCTGTGTGCACTTAACTGGGCTGTCTGAGATCTCGGTATAATAACCAGCATCAGCAAATAGGAATGTATTTATATGAAGTCTATTGGCAGCCTGAAATAAGCCACGAAATGATCTTCTCAACTTCTGGGGACCCTGGCACGATATTGTAATGGTCAAAAATATTTCCATCCTTTCATATTCCCTTCTTATATAATATTCAGTTCTACTCCCCCCAAATTGAGTGATTCGATTGGACTTATATATTCCCAAAACTTAAAGGTTAGCATCCTTTGGTAACAAAGAGACACTACCCTTCATGATCGTACTTCTTCATGATTATTAATTACATTAGTAACAAATGTTAACTGCTGTATACAGATCGCACCTTTTTTATTATCATGCTAATTGCTTAAGCCTTCTTACTAAATTGATATATTTAATCGATATTAGTAATGCTCTTCTTATTGCGTTGTAATTGACTTTGAGTACTAATGATTAGGTTGATAGCAATCTCCTTAATTAATATTAGATCCATCATCAGATAGTCACTAATTCCTGACGGATATGTGTGGGTGTGTCAGAAGTTCTTACTTATAATTCCTTCCATTGTTATTACAATTCAGATTTGAGTATTCCAAGTTGCTGTTCATTTTTGGGAATCCATCAATATGTGCTCCTCATCCATTAATCCTTCCTATATTCAAATCGTTGTGTCTTCTTATAGCACACGATAGCTGTTGATTATATTATTTAATTCACTGCACTAATTATCATTGCTACTGTTATATGGGAATGTTTCTGCCAGTATATGGATTTTTCTTTTGTCTTCCCAATTCACAACTGTCTTTATTTGTGCGTCTAAGTTGCCATAGGTCTGCGGCTCTCCCAACCTTTTACCCAAATTTCATATTAAATCCCAATTTTCTCCTCATTGTATTAAATCACACCTTAACTAATGCATTATGGTCTGTATTACAATATTACTAATTTATTTATAATAAATACGATCTCCTTTGCTACGTAGCTTCCTTTCTCTTCCATCTTTGCTACGTAGCTTCCCTTGTCTCTTTTATACATGTATGCAAAGGCAGACGAATCTGAGGTCTGCCACTATTTGTTTATTTAATAATAGTTAATATTGACTGCAAATTAATATTTTAATTAATAATTTATTATTATTGTAGAGATAAATGCTATTCATTATTCAATAATATATTTTTTTATATTTTAATTGGATTATTATTTATTATTAAATTCTATTTTAGAGCGGTATTATCATGTTTTGATTATTTAGACGGGGACATCACATAATCCCAAGATTCTACTTCTCAACTTAGCAAGTACATGAATCTCAAATAGAAACTATTGTATATGCAAGAAGCTTTGTTCCATGCGTTTACCTTTCCAGTCACTGTCCTTTGTCCTCCTCACCATCCTATTTTCCTATTCAAATATATTTTCTAGGATTTTGGGACTCTAAACACCCTCTTTTTATGTAGTTCCATCCTTGCACCACAAACCGGACTTGGTGGAACATTGTCAAGAAACTAGTACTTCTTATGTATGAAATTTGAGGAAATATATAAATAGGAATTTGAGTGTTATTGTGCAACCATTGTTTATAGCTAGAAGTAATATGCATTTATTTTTTGAATTTTTTTATTTTGTTGTGAATCAAGGACTCAATTCTTCATTAATTAGGCTCACCCTTCTTTGTTGGCTTAATTTTAAATGAGTGTACAGGCACGAATGGTCCACTTCACACAACAATTACAGCTGCCTTAAGGTATTCTTCATTGACATATTTCCCTGTTTATCTTTGTCCATTTTGGATTTTGTTTTACCTGAGTGAAATGTGTATGGATTAAATGTTTTAGTGAAGGCTATTGGATGTGGATTGTAACACATTGATAAAAATTATAAGATGAGGTAGGCTTATAATGCATTATAAGCACCAATTTTTTTCAAATTTAGCAGTAGAATTTGGAATTTAAGTTGAGGGTTTATGGGTTAGCATCCTCCTCCTCTCTAGTACTAGCATTGCTTAGAGGTGCTTGTGTGCTTTGTGGTTCCTCTTGCTTTACTGATGGACACGAGGGAAATAACTTATCACTGAATAGGTTGTTGAAGGATGAATTAAGTATTAAATACCATACATTGTTAACATGACCACAAAAACAAAAACATCTAAGTACCAAGGTCTTGTTGAAAAACTCCAATTACTTAATAATAATAAAATGTTGGGCATAAAAGAATTGAAACGCATTGGAATTGTGAAGAGAGGCGTATAAGTCATGTTGTATTTGTAATCATTTTGTATTAATTGTTAGCATCTTAGCGCAAGTAAGATGTACTTAGAGCAAATAATGTTATCTTGACTTTAGTTAGAGCTAATACATACAGTTACACAAAGAGGAGTAATGTTACTGAACTGATTACTTAATTACTTACTGTTGGCAGGGATTAGAGCAGTCAGATAGTTCCGGAGAACATTCCACATTTTGCCGCATCAAGTCCACAGAGCCTAAGACTTGGAAGATAGCATGCAGATTAGGGATACTATGTATGGGTCACACCCCATTCCATAGATATAAATAGATTGTAAGGTGCAATCACCAGTAAGAGATATATGTAGAGGTGTATAGTGAGAGATAGAATAGGAGAAAGGAATACATATGATATGAATGTATAGAAGGATATAAGGAGTTATAAGGATGTATATGATGTACTGAATGAATATAAATAATACAAATACCTTTGGATTCCAATATGATGTATTATGTATGTTCTTGATATTCTATTAAATAGATAATCTCTTGTCCAGAACTATTTCCTTGTTCCCTCAATAAGACTGAGTTTGGGATATAAACTACAATAATAAGAAAGTCATCGGGGTTCAAAACTTTAGTTTGTGTCCCCCAGATTTCTTGCTAACATTGGTTTCATTGTTGGGGCCTTGGTTAGGTCTTACTAAGGACAATAAAGAAATTTCGAAAATTCAAAACTATAAGTTACCAAATAAAGGAAAAAAGGAGAAGATGAAAAAGACACGAAAATCTACAGCATTGTCTTCTTGATGTCTACTCTATGAGAGGGGGTTAGGCGCCAAGGGGATGGAGAATGGAAAGGGGGAAGGGGTTTGAAAGGGATCTTTGAGTAGATGTGATCAATAGAAAATTTACCGGATAACCACCTTGGGTAATAATAGAGTAATGCAATCCCGAAACAAAAACAACCAGGGAAAAAGGAGACAAAAGGAATACAAGAGAAATTAAGGAACAAATGTAATTAGCAAAGAAAGTGACAATGGCCAGCCCAAATGGTGAGGAAAGGAGATAAAAAAAGATGATTGAAAGAGAGGAAAGACACCACAATACTAGAAATTGTGGAGAGGATGAAGATTGAGCACACCAATGAGGGTGCTACTGAGCACACTAGGGTAGGTGTTGCTAAGGAGAAGAAGAATAGAAGATCCCAAAAAGATCAAATTCATGTTGGAAAGTTGTAGGCCAATTAATAACCAATTTGAAGAACACTGATGAATATGAAAGATCTAAAAGGTTGTTGTTAGGGGAATGTAGTAGCAAGGAGGTTCCTACCATAGTGCAACTTTCCAAAAACCCTAAAATTAAATCGAACTTGTGAAACATAACAATTAAACTAGACATATTTGTAGAATTCTTGAAAACTTTGAAGGTCTTACCTTTGCATGAAGAATATTTAGAGGAGTTAGTTAATAGGAGCATAAGAAGATTAAGAAGAGAGGAAATATAAAAGGATGAAAAGGTTAAGTTGAATTTGGGCAAAGAATTAAGGTCATTAACTAATGAAATGTCACTAACAAACAAAAATATGAAACAATGTTTTGTCTAGTCAATCCCATTGTTTACCATAAACGAGATTGTTGATTTTGAGAGGTAGGCAATGGAGGACGTGGCTGCAGTAGAAGGAGCTACTAGATTGTTAGTGGATGAAAATTGATGAGGCAAAACAGTAGTAATTGCTATCTAGTAGTAGTATAGAGGTTGAGCTAGAGCCACAAACACAACCTTTTATGTCAAGTAAGGAGCCACAACAAAGTGCAAGGATTAGAACCTCTCCCCAAGTTTTCACTATAATAGGGGAGAGGTAAAATGTTGTAATAAGCAAATTATGAATTTTGATGATGATTTTCAAAGGCAATCATCATACATCAATAATAGTTGCTAGCTAATTATTGTATTAGGATTCTGCATGATGATGCGATTTTGTACTCAATTTGTATTCAGATGAGTCAAATTTAATAGAAAACACTTTTATACTCATTTGCTACATTTTTTCATTGAATTTTGCAAAAAATGTGTTTTTAAAGAAATTCAAGCAATGTTTAAGTTGTTGAGTTTCTTCCTGTTGTGATCTTTTTCACACATCGCCCCATTGCAAATGGGGACCCTCTCTTTTCCTGCTTTCTAGTGTTTTTTGTTAATGTCCTGTGGCCTTCCACTTCAGTTTTGTCAAGCCTTGCTCAATTTTGAACAGTTCAAGTCCTAGAGATTGAAAGTTAGTTTTTTGCAAACCAAGTGATTCTAGAGTCCGGATACCGTCGAAGTGCCTAGAAAGGCCAAGGGACGAAGATCGCAATTGATTTAGATGAATTTGAACAACTTTTAGAAAGTTTGCTTTTTTGCTTTTTCCTATTTTTTAGGAAGTTTTGTTTTTGGCATTTTTAGCCCAATCCCTGGTATGGAAAAGTTTTCCCTATTTTTTAGGGATGCCTGCTTTTTGCTTTTTTGGAGTGGGGACCTAGGGTTTGCACTGATACCACTGACCTGCTTCGATGGTGATCCAAAATTTTCAAATTTTGAACTAAAGAGCTAAGTTCCTATATTTTAGGGGGTCGTGGCACATTCAAAGGATAATCAGCTCGAAAAATCATCTAGTCTAGAATGTCATCCTGATCCTCAAATGTCCTGAAATTTGGCTAAGTCTAGAATGTCATCCTGATCCTGAAATTTGACTAAGTCTGGAAAATTGAAGAATCCTCCAAAATCTAGATTTTGCATTATAACTCCTGGAGGTCCGAAACCACTCTCAAACATCCTGACAATATATATGAAATATAACTTAAAGTATAAGTTATACTTAAATGTTATATTTCATATATAGTCCGCCCTCTTGATGAAGAGTCTCCAAACTCCGCCCAAGGTGATGATGCATGGTGAGCTTCCAAAAGTCCGCCCAAGGAGGACACCTTCCAAACTCCGCCCTATGCCTTGAGAAGGTAGTGAAAAGTCTGCCCATGATGGTGTGCAAGCCGCCTTGGTGTCCTTCCAAAACTCCGCCCTATGATGGAGAGTGCCTAAAGTCCACCATGTAGAGGGATGTCAAAAGTCCACTCATGATGGTGTGTAAGCCTCTTAAGGCCTCCCAAAAATCCGCCTTAGAGGTTGTCTCTTCAAACTCCGCCATGCCTTGAGAAGGTGTCTAAAGTCCGCCTTGGTAGTCATGCCTTCAAACTCCGCCATATGGTGGAGATGTCAGAGAAGATCGCCTTACATAGAGAAGCCTCAAACTCTGCCCCCCTTGATGATGTTTCCAAACTTTGCCATGCTTGAAGAGGGAGCACAAAAGTCCGCCTTGAAGAGGGAGCACAAAACTTCGCCATCCTTGGTGATAGACTAAAATTCCGCCCTATGTGATGATAGCTCAAAACTCCGCCCTATGGATGAAGTGAAAGGTGCTCAAGATCAGAAAAGTCTGCCTTGGTGATGGTCATAAACTCCGCCCAAGCAAGTGTTAGAAGTTCCAAAAGGTCTGCCCAAGATGCCTAACTCCAAAGTTCTCCTTGAAAGATATGCAAAATGGTTCCTAAGATGGAGAAGTTTGCCTTGTCAAAGTTGGAGGTGTTAGAGAAATGAAAAGTCCGCCCTGCAAGCTGCCTAAGAGAAGAAAGAAAAAGAAAGTCCGCCTTCCATGAGCTAAGAAAGTCCGCCCTACCTAGTAAACACTTCCAAGTGTGGTGTCAAGGAACCTAAAACCTCTGCCCTATGTAAGAGACATTAATGATGGCAACAAGAAGATTGGAAGTCAGTAAATGGAGAGGTTAACATGGTGCAATATGAAGGAGAATTGATGACAGAAATTTAGCTAAGTATGAAGTGATACTTGGTGCCAAGTAGAAGTTCCAAAAGTCCGCCCTAGACTTGGACATGCAAGATGTTTTCAAAGTGAGTGAAGTCCGCCCAAGACGAAAGATGAGGCCTATGTTGAAGAGGTCCTCAAAAGGTGAACTCCAAAGTCTGTCCTCCTAATATCATGGCCAACTAAAAATCCACCCTATGCTGGGATGCAGTTCCAATATTTGTGCCAAACACTCCAAATAAGTCCGCCATGTGATTAAGGAGTCAAGCAAAGTCAACAACAAGTTTGAAAATAAGTTTAAAATGCAAGTGATGTCATCAAATCCATGAAAGAATTCGAATTGCTAACTAAATTAGAAAGTTTTGGAATTGAAATCATAAGGAATCTTGCAGACTTGAGAAGCAATTCGAACTTAAAATCCAAAATAGAAAGTTTTCAAAGAGGAAATATTGGAAGATTGACAAAGAATTCGAACTTGTAGCCAATATAGAAAGTTTTTTAAGGATGTAATCTTGAGGATTCAGTTCGAATCAGAACTCAGAATCAATTTAGAAACTTGCACTTTGTAAACCAAAAAGAAGATTTTCAAACTTGAAGAGATGACAAGCCAACTAAAGTCTAAAATAGAAACTTCCTCCATGAATATTCAGGACTGAAGCTGATTTAGAAACATGAATTGGAAGGATATTTGCACGTTTCTAATTGTGAAAACCAACTCTAATACAAATAAGACATTCCTCCTTTCAATATTACACAACAAAAGTTCGAACTTTCTGAGCGAATTAAGAGCAAATTTCAGAGTTATCTTGCAGGTTGGAGAATTTACATGTGAAAATCCCATTCTCATGGCTAAGTATGAAAATGAAATAAAATCTCCAAACACTTAGCCATTCGCAGCCTCGATTTTCTTTAATCCAAGATAGATTTCTAAATTATTGTCCTTTGGTTTTACAGGTCGCAGGAGGAAATAGAAGCGGGATCATCATAGAGATCGCAGCTGGAGTTCCAAGCCAAACGGAGGATTGAGGACAAGTTCACGGGCAAGGTTCATGCGAGCATGAAGATAGCCAAAATTTGGCTAAGTATGGGGAATGTTTCATAAAGAAAATTCCAATTTCCGCAATTATGACGAAGGCATGGAGAAATTCTTTTCCAAATTTCAGGGTATCAAGAAGGAGGGCATGATCACATCAAATGTCTAAACAACGTGATCCTATCATTTCATATTTGCAAGGGGTTATCTAGAGCTTTTACCCTCCTCCCGGGCAACATAAATTGGCAGCTAAGGGCAGGATCGTCAAAACACAAATGGAGTTTCAAGCCAAATTCAGAACTGAAGACAGGACCACGAGCAAGGTTCGCCCAAGCATAGAGGGCCAAAATTTGGCTAAGTATGAGAAATACTTCACGAAGGGATTTCTTCTCCAAATTCGAGGCACTTGAAAGAATCTCAAGGCATCAAGAGAGAAAAAGTTCTCAGACTTGGTGAAAATATGGAAAAGTTAAATAAATTTCCAACTTCTTGAAGGATTTCATCTCCTGAAGAAATTAAAACAGACAAACTCCCAAGCAGAACCAAATGGTGACAAGAAGGAATCAAATTTCCATACTTAGACAATTTCTTGACACAAATTGGAGAATTCAAGGAAGACATCCAACACATTGAGGTGGCGCCTCGTCATCTTCCAACCAATCAGATTGTTCCAAGTCAGCATTGTTAATGCATGATAGCTTCGGTAAGATAAATGATTGAATGAGAGATAAATGAAGTCTTTCATTCAATCATTTATCCTATCATTAATTATAATGAAAAACTTCAAGTTATTAATCCTTCATTTGATAACCATTCATCATTTGTATATGATCAATCTACTTAGTTCAATCAAATGCTTATCTATCGATAATCATCCTATAGCATAGAATCCCGATTTAATATCAGTTACATTATTTGTGTTCACCGATTATTAAATCGGGCTAACCAATGCAATCCGATTTATATCGGTTAACATATTTAATAGTAAACAAATGATTATCAGATCAACCAAACATCGATTAGTATTGGGTGTCAATGTAAGCTTGCACCGATTGATATAGGGTTATGTATGCATCGATTAATATCGTGTGGCAAGGTAAATACACACTGATTGGTATCGGGCTGTTAAGTTAAGCATACACCGATTGGTATCGGTTTTTAAACATACACCGTTTGTGATTATTGCGATTAGCAAATGGGCACGATCAAGTAATGTCTTGATCGGTCATGTCTAAAAAGACATGACCGGTCAAGGCATTGCTTGATCGTACCCAGCTTGCATATATATATCAAATGGCATTTGTGAGAAAGGATATTGAAATCAATAAATGCTCCTCACACCTGCCATACAAACGAAGATAGTCAGATTTATAATATAAATAGAAAATACATAGAACAAGATAATATCAACTAGAATATAACTTGCATATTGAATTGAAAATTGAACAACATTTACATGGTATCAGAGCAATAGTTAAATCGAACCTGAGGCTGTTCAATTTTGTGGAAAATTCAAAGCAAAGCATATATTCAACATCACAATTCTTCTAATGGCTAGCACTATCAGATTTGAAGATAGACTCGGAGGAGGTGATGACTTCTCAGCATGGAAGTTCAGAATTCAGATGATTCTAAAAGAAAATAAAGTCGAATCATTTAAAAAAACTGAAACTGCAAAACTTGAGACTGAACCTGACAAAACAACTTGGAGAGAGGGAAATGAAAAGGCCATCAAAATCATAGTTGATGGGGTGAGAAATAATATTATGCCCATCATAAGGAAACATGAAATAACCTACAACATGTTCAAAGCACTTGAAGATGCATTTGAGATATCTAATGCCAGTAGAACCTTGGCTTTAAAAAGAGAAATAAATCACATAGCCATAATCAAAGGAGAATTGGTCAATGCCTACTTCATGCGAATATCAGCCCTAAGGGATGAACTGACAACTCTTGGATATGAGATCCAAAGCAAAGAATTAACACTCATTGCCCTAGATGGGTTGCCTAGCATATGGGAAGCATTCGTCCAAGGCATCAGTGCGAGGGATGAATTTCCAAAATTCGATAGGCTAAAGGCTGACTGTCTCCAAGAGGAATCAAGGCAAAATAAGAAAGGGATCAAGCAAAAGAATATAGATGATGATCTCCAAGTTCTAAATACAAACTCAAACAAGAAAAGCAAGCAGAAACAATTTAGGAAGAGGAAGGGTCGTCACGACAAGAACACCTTCAACAAGGACCTTTGTCAGATTCAATGTTACAGATGTGACAAATTTGGGCACTATGTTGCCAAATGTCCAGAAAGAGCTAAGCAACAAGCCACATTTGCCAAAACAGGAAAATCTAAAAGGGAAGAGGACCCCAAGAAGTATGTACTCTATTCAACACTTACAAACCAAGCATCAAACAAAGTTAACTCCTGGGTGATCGACAGTGGCTCATCCAGACACATTACAGGATTCAGAGAAGTGCTAGACTCCATGAAAGATGAGAATGATGAAGAAGTAACTATCGGAGATGACTCCACACATCCAGTCAAAGGAGTTGGAACCTGCACCATCAAACTAAAGTCAGGTGTATCATTACAACTTAAAGGAGTAATATATGTTCCAGGCATCAAGAGAAACCTAGTCTCAATATCAGCACTGGAGGACAATGGATACAGAGTGACCTTCATGGACAATAGAGTGTTGGCTTGACCAAAGAATTCATCCATCAAGAAAGCTAAAATTATTGGTCAAAGACAAGGCTACTTGTATGAGCTATGCACAGAGCCCAACTTAGCCCTAATCCATGAGACTACAGATGCTAATGAAGTTTGGCATAGAAGACTAGGCCACCTAAATTTTAGAGCTTTATCATTAGTGGGAGACCTTGTCACAGGTCTACCTAAGTTAAAGCAATATCATTCAGGGGCATGCAAAGGATGTGCCCTAGGTAAAAATACTAAGGGTGCCTTTCAAAATAGTACTAGGAAAACAAGTAAAATTTTAGAGCTAGTTCATTCTGATGTATGTGGACCCATGTCCACACCATCTTTGGGGGGATTTTTGTATTATGTAATATTTGTTGATGACTACTCTAGGAAAACTTGGATCTACTTTTTGAAATGTAAAGAATCAGAAGAGATGCTTATTAGGTTTAAAGAATTCAAATCACTAACAGAGAACTACTCAGGAAATAAAATTAAAACCCTAAGAACTAATAATGGGGGGGAATACACATCAGAATTATTTAAAGAGTTTTGTAAAAATTTGGGGTTTAAGAGGGAGTTAACAATACCTTATAATCCTCAACAAAATGGGGTAGCTAAGAGGAAAAATAGGACAATCGTTGAAGATGCCAAAGCTATGATTCTTGATCAGAATCTAAATGTCAATCTTTGGGCAGAAGCAACTAGCACTACTGTATATATTCAAAACAGATGTCCTCACTCCCATCTTGAAGATAAGACCTCTGAGGAAGTCTTTACTAAATTAAAACCAGATATCAGCCATCTTAGGATATTTGGATGGCCTGTCTATATTCATGTACCTAGGGAGAAAAGATTAAAATTAGAGCCTTCTGGAAAAAGGGGAATCCTTGTAGGATATAGTGAAACCTCCAAAGCCTACAGGATCTATATACTTGGTCAAAAGAATATTGAACTAAGTAGGGATGTGATCTTTGAAGATGAATTGGCCTTCAAAAGAGCCCAAAGCTCACTAGAGCCTGGAGTCTATATCCCTACCCCTAGCATAGATGAAGATTCTACCCTTGAGCTTTAGAGGGAGAATCCAGAGGAAACTATAGGTGAAACTCAAAATCCACCTAGAGAAAACCTCAAGAAAAGACCACTATGGGCCACCAAGATTGTAGCAGAAGCTCAGAAGTTTTTTGCTCCTTCAGGAACCTTCAGGGAAAGCAAAAGGCCTAATAAATTCACTAGCTATGTTGCCCTTATGAATGATCTCTCTAAAACCGAACCAAACAATGTATCAGATGCACTTGAACATCAAGTATGGAAGGATGCCATGTCTGAAGAGTATCAGTCCATTATGAAAAATGATGTTTGGGAGATTGTTCCTAGGCCAACTAAGAAATCTGTTGTTTCATCTAAATGGCTGTTCAAGATCAAACATGCTGCAGATGGCAGTATTGAAAAACACAAGGCCGGATTTGTAGCTAGAGGGTTCTCACAAAGGGAAGGAATAGATTATGAAGAAACTTTTGCACTTGTTGCCAGGTATACATCAGTAAGAGCTGTATTAGCCGTTGCAGCAGCAAAGGGGTGGAAGATACACCAGATGGATGTTAAGACAACATTTCTAAATGGTAAGATCTCAGAAGAAGTCTACCTAGAGCAACCTGAAGGGTTTGAAATTCATGATGCAGAGTCTCATGTATGTAGACTCAAGAAAGCTCTCTATGGACTTAAACAGGCTCCCAGGGCCTGGTATGAAAGAATTGACACCTATCTCTCAGGACTAGGTTTCTCCAAGAATGATGCAGGTCCTAATCTCTACTACAAAAGAAATAAAGGTGATATGCTAATATTGATTTTATATGTTGATGACTTATTAATCACAGGAAATGATCACCTTATAGATCAATGCAAGAAAGATCTATCCAAAGAATTTGATATGAAGGACTTGGGATTCCTTCATTACTTCCTAGGGTTGGAAGTATGGCAGAATTCTGACAACATTATACTAAACCAAGGAAAGTATACCTTGGACATTTTGAAGAGATTCAGAATGCTAAACTGTAGGCCCATGACCCCTCCTATGGAAACCAATTTACCTAAACTTAAGGAAGCAACAACAGAGTCACAACCCACTGACCCTACTCAATATAGACAGATGATTGGGTCCCTGATGTACCTGGTAAATACAAGGCTAGATATCTATTATGAAGTTAATGCTCTAAGTCAGTTTATGTGTGAACCTAAGGAGATACACCTGGTTGCAGTAAAAGACATTATGAGATATCTACAAGGTACCCTAAACCTTGGTCTCAAATATGAGAAAGTTGATATAGACCTACATGGAATTACAGATTCAGATTGGGCTGGAAGTGTGACTGACAAAAAAAGCACTTCAGGGTGTTGCTTCAATCTAGGTTCAGCTATGATATCCTGGATCAACAGGAAGCACCCTTCTGTAGCTCAAAGCTCCACCGAGGCCGAATACATTGCAGCTTCTATGGCTGCCCGAGAAGCAGTATGGCTTCGGAAGTTGCTTGTGGGGCTGTTTGGAGAGCCTATGAAACCCACTGTTATACATTGTGACAATCAGAGCTGCATAAAACTTTTAGTAAATCCAGTGTTCCATGACAGATCCAAGTATATTGAGATTCCATACCACTATGTGCGAGATATGGTAGACAAGAATGTGATCCATTTAGAATATGTTTGTACAGGAGATCAAATTGCAGATATTTTGACCAAATGTCTTTCCAAAGTGAAAGTTGATCACTTCAGAAAAGGTTTAGGTATGATAGAAAGGTAATTTGCTTTGTAAATCCGTATTTGCATATCAATAAGATGTTTAATGTGTAAACTTCTTTGTCATGATAGGACATTTTGGACTTCATTCCCTGGGTTCATATCTAAGAGGTGATGATGTCTCAAGATAATGAACACTTGTATGTAGACATTATAAGGTGGCGATCTTATGATGTCCAAACCAGTTATCATGATTGGATCTTTGGTGTGTCATGGATGTGCCATGATTGTGTCATGGTAAAACATTTGTATAAGGTGTTAGTGCACATACCACAACTTGGATAAGATGAGAATTTAATCTTTCTCATATGATTATCCTTAAGTATTGCGTGTTTAGGCAATACTGATATCACATGCTTAGGTGATATCCTGTCATCACAAGAGTGATGTGATGAACATTTGTATCACGTGTTTAGGTGATACTTCATATCATGTGATTAGGTGATATGATTTTCTAGAGAGTCAGATTGTGTAAAGAATGCTAACCATCATTTGAATTGTGATGCTTGATATATTGTTTGCATTTATCTTACCTAGCTAAGAGGGAGTGTTAATGCATGATAGCTTCGGTAAGATAAATGATTGAATGAGAGATAAATGAAGTCTCTCATTCAATCATTTATCCTATCGATAACTATAATGAAAAACTTCAAGCTATTAATCCTTCATTTGATAACCATTCATCATTTGTATATGATCAATCTACTTAGTTCGATCAAATGCTTATCTATCAATAATCATCCTATAGCATAGAATCCCGATTTAATATCGATTACATTATTTGTGTTCACCGATTATAAAATCGGGCTAACCAATGCAATCCGATTTATATCGGTTAACATATTTAATAGTAAACAAATGATTATCGGATCAACCAAACACCGATTAATATCGGGTGTCAATGTAAGCTTGCACTGATTGATGTCGGGTTATGTATGCACCGATTAATATCAGGTGGCAAGGTAAATACGCACCGATTGGTATCGGGCTGTTAAGTTAAGCATACACCGATTGGTATCAGTTGTTATGATAAGCATACACCGATTGGTATCGGTTGTTAAACATACACCGTTTGTGATTACTGCGATTTGCAAAGGGGCACGATCAAGTAATGTCTTGATCGGTCATGTCTAAAAGACATGACCGGTGAAGGCATTGCTTGATCGTACCCAACTTGCATATATATATCAAATGGCATTTGTGAGAAAGGATATTGAAATCAATAAATGCTCCTCTCACCTGCCATACAAAGGAAGATAGTCAGATTTATAATATAAATAGATAATACATAGAACAAGATAATATCAACTAGAATATAACTTGCATATTGAATTGAAAATTGAATAACATTTACAAGCATGTCCAGGTTCGATGAACCTGACTTTTCCAGAAGCTTCTAGGAGGGCACACTTCACAATGCAACAATCTTCTATTTTCATTGATGGTTCATATTTAGCAAGAAGGACAAGTGTCCCAAATGTAATTTTCTCATTGGTCGAGGGTAGTTAGTTTTGGGAAACCCTAATTAGGGTTTGTAGCTTTCAATCTGGGTCCTTGATCACTGTTTGATCTCGACCGTTCATTTATTTTTGAAAAACTATATAAGGCTACTTCCTCTCATTCAGAGAGTGTGAGGTTTTTTACATATTGTTGCGCGAAGGTCATTTTCGAATAATATACTGCATGTGCGCTTTCTCTTAAGGCTTTGTAATCCCCATTGTTTGAATGATTAGCATGGTTTCAATTTCCTCAACACTTAGTTAAAATTAGTCTAGATTTGTTTTCATTGTTGTTAATTTGAATGAAGGATTTGATAAGTGTTAATTGATGGTGTATCTCCGCTCATACTTTTGGTGAATGGATGATTTCCATTTCACCGTGCAAAGTTATTCTGAGCCCATCCTCTGTGCATCCCAACATCTTAATCATAAGCACAATCCATTGAAGATTGCACCGGCTTTGTGTAGTTGTCCCTAGTGTGGTGAAGCAAAGTTTGGTTTCCCGAGAGCACCCAATTGATATCGTCTCCAGAGTTCGTAGGATTAGATTAGCTTTCTCAAACCCTATCTCTTTTCTCCTTTTTGAAAGTCTAAATCCCAGAAAATCTAAGAAAAGAGAGCCTAAAATTGCTAAATCCGTCTAAGTCCAACAATTTAAAGACATTTGTTAACGTAAGTCCCCCTTGAGATTTTCAGCATACACTACCCAAGAAGCTAGTTCACTAAAATCGCTTGTTCGCACATATAGACCTTGGAATCAGTAGTGATTTTCCAGGAGAGGATAGAATGCCTTCGGGTATTCTATTCTAATGTTTGGTAGATGATAAAACAAACATCAACAGTTCCTAGATCGAAAATTTTGGGTTTGTGTATTTTTTGTCAAGACAGAGCTTGCCAAATATGATTGATACAACTCCAACTTTGGTTCAATCCGTGGATAGTATTCTTGTTTATGTTTAGTTCTCATAAATTGAGAAAATCGAGTGGTGAAAATAAGAGTTCTTCACAGTTTCGTGCTCTAACCTCTAAGACAAAACATAGAGGTCAAGTTTATTTATTTTATCCTTATGCAAAACCCCAAAGACTAGACTGTATAGTGTTAATATTAGCAGACTTGTTTTGGTTTTAGATTTTAAATTAGGGAGCTTCCCCTATTAATTTGAAGAGAGTTTTCCTCATCCATTGTTCTATTTTGTTTCATCACAAAAATGACAAATTAAAACACCAAGAAGACTCATGCATCCAACTATGCACTTGGTGCTATAGTCACGTAGCATGGACATCTAGTTGCATGTCATTCATAAACTTTTAGTGAACAAAAAAGAGTTGTACACCATCATACACATAATTAAGCAACGGTGACCTTACCTTCTTAGTAAGGGGACATCATCCATTTTTATCATAAGTTGCTCCATTTTTTGCATACCCAAAGCAAGTTGGAAAACATGTGTTGCATTAAATGGGTGACATACAACAATTTTATTTGGTCTTAAAATAGAAAAAGAGAAATGAAAACAAGAGTTGATTGCCTTAGCCAATTTCTTGTTCATGTGCATCTTAGTGTTGGACTTGAATGCTCACAACTTGACTAGGAGTCACTCTACCTAGTGGACATAGGCTTTACATAGACCTACATCATGCTCTCATAAGTCAAACATTTCAGGAAGTTCTGCTTGTTCAACAAGATTCTCTACATGTTTGGACATCTCCATGTTCTAGATGGCATACCACAACAAAGACCTAGGAGGTGCATTATGCCAAGAAAGTTGGACACTTTGGCATTGCCAAATATTGGGAATGCTTCAACAACACTTCTACTAGCCTCACATGCACTTAGGCATTGAGTGCCACATAAAGTTTTGCATTCCTTGCAACATCACAAAGCCTATAAACAACCACACTTCCCTTTTCCTCCCAACATGGCCTTGGGAATCCATAAGTATGGATTTCTTGAGCAAGCTACCTATGACTAAGCATCAACATGCACTCGATTTTTGTTGTGGTCTATAGATTTTCCAAGATGGTCGTCATGATAGCATTCAAGAAAAACCTTACCATGGCTGATGCTACATGTCTCTTCTTCACTCATGTTTGGGTCCACTTTAGCTTAGCAATACTCATCACCTTTGACTATGACCCACAATTTGTTTGTCATTTTTGGCATACATTGTAGATACATAATTGGCTAGATGTACAACCTTTCATCCGTAAACAAATAGCCAAATATAGGTGGTCAATTTGCACTCTTGTGCATCTTGTTACCCAAGTTTCGGTCCTAATTCGAAACTTAGCTTGTCTTGCTTTTTGATTAAGTTGATCAAGTCATTTTATCATTTTATCGGTCTTTGAGTTAAGTTCTAGAACACCTTTCGAAGTCTGATAGCTTATTTTGAACTAATTGAGGTCTTTGTTTCCGCTTGTGTCTAAGTCTAGTTAGCCGTATTCTTGTTTTATTCTTTGAGTCGGTCCTTGACGTCTCACTTTGTATTAAGAGTTCCAACATGTTTCTCTTCTCGGACTCCCAAGCCTAAATTGGAACTTCAATGTCTTAGTCAAAAAGTCATTTATTGAAAAGTTATTTTCGCGTCTAAGTCAAAGTTAAAGAATTCTAGTCGGACTCCAACATTAATTCTGGAACTCTTGTCGGGGCCAGACATTGAAAATGGAACAACAAGTTCAAAAGATTGACAAGTCCAATATTTGTAAAGTTTCATTTTAGGAAGCATCATTGGAACCCAATGAAAGTTATGAAAGCTTCTTGAGAAACTTTTTGGGTTTGATGGTAGATTCTGGAAGTAGGTGCGTTAGGCGACATCGGATAAGGAATTGTTTACTCCCAAGGCATAAAGAGATGTTACTCACAACCATCTAAAGTGACTTCCGGAACATGAAGTGAGTTCGACAAGGAATTGAGAATCATTTAAAAGTTTGATGACCGTTAATGTTCCAAATTAAAGGAAGCTTCAACAGCAAAAGGGGGCAAATTTCAAATGCACAACATTTGTGGAAGGAGCTGAGGTAGTTGGGCATTAATTGTACCTACAAACTTGGTTATTTATCTCCATTTTAACCTTAACAAGCATCATTTCAAAATTCAAACTATGATTAAGAGGCGAGACTCAAGGGCAAACTCAAACGCATTACTCACGTTAAGCAACTGTATGAGCCAATGAAGAGGTGAGTAGCTTCGAATCTTAGAGCATCCATTTTTTGTCCAAAGTTCCCTCTCAAGGTGTCTTATAGAGCATAGTGGTGGTTGTTTTTGGGATTTTTCAGCTAAATTCTATGGAATTTTTGTAAGATTGTGGAAAGATGAAGGTTAAGTATTAGGGTTATGAACATTTGGATGGGTCATCTAGGTTGTTGTCGGAAGTGGGGGACATGAAACCGAATTTTATGAATTTAGATGAGTTTTGGTGGTAGGTGTGAAACCCTAATAGGTACCCAATGACAGAGAGATTGGTAGAGAGTGGTTTAAAGGAAGCTATTGCGTTCCCTGTAGCCATGCAATGCCTCAAGCTAGTGCTGGCGTGCATCAATCGATACAATCTAGATACCAGGGAAGTAAAAATGAAAGACAATCGGGTTCTAATTACCCTAGATTATGCCACGATACACAATTGCTTCTGGCTCTCTAATAGAGAAGCGAATTCCCATTGGGATTTTGTCTTGTCACAATGTGGGTTTAATGCCAAGAAGGGGGTTTGGAGGAATGTGATTTCAAAAGAATGGTTCTTGAAAGATCCCTGCTGGTTCTATACTGAATTTTTTCTCTGAGTTTGGTTGTTGTGATTGAAGTTTAGAATGGGTTCTCTGAGGTTTTATGCTTATGTTTTGATGTCAATACTTGCTTAGAGTTTATGTGTTACAAAATTGCCAAGGAAATAACACTTTGAACCACAAAATGAAGGAATATAATTGACTGATAAATAAATCAGAGTTCTGTTTTTTAATGAACAGCAATGTAAATACTTCTAGAATTAAGAATTCTAATTATTTAGGAGAAGTAGCATACCATGAGCCGAATGCCCATCCTGGAGAGCATTTTATTGATGAATAGAAGAATGAAACAATCTAAGGGCTTCCAGCTGTTGCAAATGGGTCCAAATGGTTTTATGTGACACTAGGAAAATTACCAAAAACAAATATCTGAATTCCACTAATTTCCACACCTGGCTCCCAGGAGGAATTATTCAATCTACTGATCAAAACAAAAACTGGAGGTGTAATTTATTCTTGTAACCACTAAAAATCGCTGAGTTGCTGATGTGCAACGCTGACCATGAGATATTTAGGAGAATTAAACCCTCTAATGGCTGGATTGATGGTATCTAGCATTCTAGAAGGTCACCAAACAGTACGGCTGCATCTGGAGGTTGTACGGCTGCCATAGGAAATGAATTATCTGACCTTCAGTCTGAAACCCTCTCCAATCTGCATACAAATTCCCTGTAATTGCTGTAATAAATCTGAAATGAAGTCCAATTAGGAATTCTGGGTGAATTTCTCCATCCCGTGAATTGGGGTTTTGTCCAATTTCACCTTCTCTTCAAGGAGTTTTCGTTTCTCAAAGTTGCAAAGCTACTGAATTGAGTTGCAGAGCTCAAATTCCAAAAGTTGATTGTAAAAATGATTTCCATGATGCCAAAATGAATCTCCTCATCTCACTTTATTACCTCCCTAACCCTAATCGAACTTTTTAGGGTTATCCTTATTTGATTTATTGAAATTAATTAAATATAATAGCTTCTTGCCAAATCGCCTAACTTAAGGGTCCTTTTATTCATTGACTTGGCCCCAATTTTTTAAAACACTCAATGCCTAGGAAAATGTGCCATGGGGTCTTTTTAATAATTGTAATTCAACCTTGCACTTTTTCTTATAAAGCCACTTTAATTAATTTCGTCTATTTTTAGAAAAAGTGACTTTATATTATAATGACATTATAACATCAAATAATAACAGTTCCTAGTGCCAATTGCCAAGTATAGACCCCCATGTGTCACCACTGTCATCTCCTATCCACTGAATTCACTCGCGGAGATGGCTTATAGGCGAATCTCCAAACCTGAGTGATCTACTAGGGGAGTGGGGACATTACAGTCCTCCCTTCCCAGAATTGCTTGCCCTCAAACAACTACAAAGTTGGATGTTGAAGTATAACCTCTCCTTCCCATGTGGCATCCTCTATAGGCAAGTCCTTCCAATGTACCAGATATTCCTTGATCACTTTGCTCCTCAACCTCCTCTCCCTCATGTCAACAACTTCTGCAGGAATCAGAGTAAATCAACCCTCCTCATCTAATGGAGGCAAATTAGGTGATGGAATCACATTCTATCCCAAAGCCTTCTTCAAACAAGACACGTGAAAGACATTGTGTATCTTGCTCTCAGAAGGTAACTCAAGCTCGTATGCTACTTCTCCAATCCTCCTTAGAAATCTATATGGGCCATTAAATCGAGGCTTGAGTATCTCTGCCCCACTTCTGTTGAGCGTACTCTGCTTGTAAGGCTGCAGATGCAAAAACACCATATAACCAACCTCAAAAGTTCTGTCAACACGGTGTCGATTTGCATACATCTTCTGCTGGTTCTGTGCATGCTGAATGTTATCCTTAAGTACCTTAAGGATATCCTGACTGTCATATAACAAATCTCGAGCTCTAGGTGCTCTGCTGTCACCTAGTGCCAAATCAACAAATGATAAAGCATCATAACCATATAGGGCTCGGAAGGGAGTCATACCAATAGACATGTGGTGCGTAGTATTATAACAATACTCTCCCAAATACAACCAATGCACCCATGCTTTCTGCTGACCTAAAACATAGTTACGCAGATACCCCTCTACCCATTTATTGACTATCTCTGTTTGTCCATTTGTTTGTGGGTGGTAGCTGGTACTAGGGGTCAACTCTGTACTTGCAAGACGGAATAACTCCCGCCAAAATATACTCATAAATCGGCTATCCCTATCATTGACAATAGTTTGGGGAAGCCCATGAAGTCTAAACACCTCACAGAAGAATAACTCCGCCACCTGTGAGCCTGTGTAGTTGGCTGCAATAGTGAAGAAATGTGCAAATTTTTTCAATTTGTCGACAACTATGTAGATGCAGTCCTTCCCTTGTACCCTCGGAAGATTAGTGATAAAGTCCATAAAAACACCCTCCCACTTCTGCTCTAGAATGGGCAATGGCAACAAAAGTCTAGCAAGGAAAGTATGCTCTGACTTGTTCTGCTGACAAGTCACACACTCACGAACATAGCATAGGACATCATCCTTGATACCCTTCCATGAGAATCTCTCACGAACCTACTTGTATGTCCTGAAGTACCCCGGATGTCCTGCTAGTGGTGTGTCATGGATGGCATTTAGAATCATTTCCTTCAGTTTCGATCCAGGAACTAAATAGATTCTATTCTTGTAGTATATCACATCATCAATCACAATGTACCTGTCATCCTGGATCTATCCATCCATAATCTCGCATTGAAACTGATTTTTGGAATACTCAACTAAAAGTTGAGACTTCCAATCAGCTGAAATCTCACTCATGGAACATAAGGCAGCAACTGAAGGCCTCCTAGAAAGTGCATCGGCAACAACATTTTTCTTCCCCTTGACAAACTCGATGTCCTGAAGCCGCTAGATACCAAGCATTGCATCAATCTCTCCGAGACCAACATAGAAGTCATCAGTCAAAGTATAGTCACCCTTTTGTATACTGAGTTGTGGGACCCTCCTGGTACACCTCATAGCAAACCCATCAGCCACTGTCACAATAAAACCAGTGAAGTCCTCAGCTTGTAGTCCATGCCTGGCAACCAGTCCCTCGTCAATGAAATCGTGTGTCACGCCACTATCACCAAGCAAGTCAAGCATTGCCCTTTAATCATTCCCTTGAGCCGAAAGGAGTGGATCCTAGGGACTCCTGAGAGAGTAGCAATAGTGACTTTGGATGTACCCAAAGTCTCATCTTGTGCAAACTCTTCCTATGGAACCTCATGCTCATCGTCATCGTGGCTGCCCTCAGAAACTGTATCCTGTACTTGCTCATCATCCACATCATAGTAGACCTCAATGAGGTGTGCTTTGCCTTTCCAAGGTATTTGTGACTTGGCTCCCAAGGCTCCTTACATGTGAAACACAACTTCTTCCTCAACTCATTACAAGTCTCTTGATCCATCCTAGGAGGAGGTGGTGCACTCTTGTGCTGTGTAGATGATCTCTGAAAAGGCTTAGAGTCTCTGGAGAACTTCTTATCTTACTGATAAGAAGGGGGTGGTGGTGTAGTCTCTAGTTCCAGGGTAGTTTGTATAGCCTCATGAAGGATCTTAGGCTTAAGAGCATTGACCAGTCCCCACAACCTATCATGTAGCCATTCTATGAATAACATTACCACTCGTCTATCCGACATCTCAGGAACCATCACAACAATACATTGAAACTCATTGATGTAAGTTTCAACATGCCCGGTCTGTCTCAATATTGCATGGTCTCGGTAATACAACTCTACATCCTTCTTGTCAAATCTAGCAATCAGCCACTCAGTGAACTCAGTGTAGAAGTGTATAAGACCATGGTTCTGGGTGACTAAACCATGATGCCACCAATTATACGCCACACCCTCCAATTGTAGCACTGCAAACTGTATGGCCTCATCCTTCGACATCGTCTTAAGGGACAGGTTGATATCCAATTTGTGCACCCAAGCACGTGTACTAATCTTCCCATTGCCATCGAAGGGAGATAGGGTAATCTTACTACTGGAAGCCCGCTTAAGATCATTGTTCTATTGCTGTTTGGGCCATATATCATTAGGGTTTCTCATATTTTCTCTGCGCTGCATACAGTACCGGTGTAAGGGAAAAGCATCTCTAACATGCCCTGGGAGACAAGCCCACTCATCATTGGCTACCATAACCATATCCTGAAATGCAACACCCTCCTATGGGTCAACTGGTGGTGGTGGCTCATCTCTAGGAATGAAATGTGGGTGCATAGGCCTGTCAGCTGTCCAAGTGTGAGCCTTGCCACGCGTTGGTGAAATAGATGCACTGCCCAATGATGAAGGAGCCCTACTGCTGCCATGGCTCCCTTTAGCTGAAACTGACCTGCTATGCCTGTCACGTCTATCTTTGTGATGGTTCAAATCCATTTTATCCAGAGTATCCTATAGTCTGTAAAGTGTCTGGACAATCCTCAACTGAGAATTAGCTAGGGTTTTCAGTAACTCAGCAGGATCAGGGTGGTTCTGTCTCTCCTCCAGTTGGGGATTCCTATTACCATCATGAACATCACCCATTATTGTACCAACTGGAGAACCTGTATCAAAATTTAAATGCCCAAGTACTCTCTCGCGAGTGTAAAACTTATATGGTCCAGTTCTTCCAGGATACATAGAATTAACAAGAAACCCTCAGGTTGGTAGGATCATACTCTAATACCACCGAAAGATCCTTGCCGTTTGTATACTGAATTTTTTTCTGAGTTTGGTTGCTGCTGATTGAGTTTTAGAATGGTTTCTTTGAGGTTTTATGCTTATGTTTTGATGTCAATACTTGCTTAGAGTTTAAGTGTGACAGAATTGCCAAGGAAATAACACTTCGAACCACAAAATGAAGGAATATAATTGACAAATAAATAAACCAGAGTTCTGATTTTTAATGAACAACAATGTAAATACTTCCAGAATTAAGAATTCTAATTATTCAAGACGACAAGTAGTATACCAAGAGTCCAACGCCCATCCTGTAGAGCATTTTATTAAAGAATAGAAGAATGAAACAATCTAAGGGCTTCCAGCTGCTGTAAATGGGCCCAAATGGTTTTATTTGACACTAGGAAAATTACCAAAAACAAATATCTGAATTCCACTAATTTCCACGCTCTGGAATTATTCAATCTATTGATCAAAACAATAACTAGAGGTGTAATTTATTCCTATAACCACTAAAAATCACTGAGTTGCTGATGTGCAACGCTGACCATGAGATATTTAGGAGAATTAAACCCTCTAATGGCTGGATCGATGGTATCTAGCATTCTGGAAGGTCACCAAACAGTATGGTTGCATTTGGAGGTTGTACTACTGCCATAGGTAATGAATTATCTGCCCTTCAGTCTGAAACCCTCTCCAATCTGCATATAAATTCCTTGTATTTTTTGTAATAAATCTGAATTGAAGTCCAATCAGGAATTCTGGGTGAATTCCTCCATCCTGTGAATTGGGGTATCATTCAATTTCACCTTCTCTTCAAGGAGTTTTCGTTCCTCAAAGTTGCAAAGCTGCTGAGTTGAGTTGCAGAGCTCAAATTCCAAAAGTTGATTGTAAAAATGTTTTCCAAGATGCCAAAATGAATCTGCCCATCTCACTTTATTACCTCCCTAACCCTAATTGAACTTTTTAGGGTTCTCCTTTTTGATTTAATGAAATTAAATAAATATAATAGCTTCTCGCCAAATTGCCTATCTTTGTTGAAGATTAGCGTCGGTAAGCAATCTTCCAATCTGACTGAGTCAACTAAGTTGTTTAATCGGAATTAGACAACTTAGTTAACCAATTAATTAATATTTAGTTATGATAAAAATGGTATTAATAATTATTAATATGTAAATCGATTAATGCATGAATCGATTCTTTGTTTAAATGTATTAACATTTCTATAGTTTGTCGCATTAATACATACTTGCTTCTAGGAGGAGAGACTTGATGATTGGATAAGAGATGTGTTGTTTAGCACAGGCATCATGTTAGGTATTTAATATCAATCTCTGCCTCCATATGAAGATTGATCAGTAGAATAAGAAAAGATAGTCCTCTTCCAGTATATAAAATTCATACGGTATTATTAGCAGATCGAACTCCTTGTTTTGCATACTCTCTATCACTGACGTGATCTATCTATTCAACAGATCAGCATTAATAAAGCATATTGAACCTAGGGTTTAAACCAAGTCGATTCTTCTTTGAGAGGTTATTCTAGACAACTATCAGATAATTTTGAAATTATAAATCTGATCACCAAATTTATCAATCTTGAGGGTCCTTTTATTCATTGACTTGGCCACACCTTTTTAAAACATTCAACACTTAGGAAAATGTGCCATCGGGTCATTTTAATAATTATAATTCAACCTTGCACTTTTTCTTATAAAGTCACTTTAATTAATTTCGTCTATTTTTTAGAAAAAGTGACTTTATATTATAATAACATTATAACATCAAATAATAACACTTCCTAGCGCCAATTGCCAAGTATAGACCCCCATGTGTCACCACTGTCATTTCCTATCCACTGAATTCACTTGCAGAGATGGCTAACAAGTGAATCTCCAAACCTGAGTTATCTACTAGGGGAGTGGGGACATTACAGTTCTCGCCACCATGAGCAATCCAATCAAACTTTCCCAAGACCATACATAGAACCCACCTCAAAGGAGAAATTGCTGACATCATAGTCTTGTTACATCGGGTACATGGAGATGAAGATGCTTAGAATCTTAATGAGGGGATGTTCTTTTTCATCCAAGTCATCTGTGCAGGAAAGGAGTATCTGGATTGGGCTTCATTGATCAGCGATAGGCTACATAGTATGATTACTTCTCTCTGCTTCAATCAATTTTTCTACATGTCGTATTTGCTTTATGCCCTAGCTTGCACCAAACAATGGCCTGGACTTACCTATGTAGAAGAATTCAAAGACGACATCCAAGTATATGGTTTCTACATGGAGTTGTAATTGGAACGAAGTTATGCCAATTTCCAGAGGGTGAATAATGTGCTCACCATGGGCTTGGTAAGGGAACTGTAGGGACACCCTGAAGTGAGGATATCTGTCGAAGCTGCTCAATTGGTCAACCAATGCAGGAGCATTTTCATCAAATTACCTACCTTCACTTATATCAGGGTGGGAGGCTTCGACGACCTCCCATTCAAATTGCCAAGGTATGTGGAAGATAAATGGGTCCTTATTGAATTGTGTAGGCAATTTTTTTAGGTCAATAAGGGAGGTGCTAAGAAAAGGAAGATAGGAATTTAGCTCCCCATTTATTGTGTAAAGGGTTTCGAGAAATATACATTAGATGAATATGAGGTTATCAGGTTACAGTTCAATAGCAAGGGTTTTGTTCAGAAAAAAATACAACTAGGCCCAACATATGATCATGTGCCTCAGTCGAAAGATTATTGGGGGGATTGTGACAATGATTTGGAAGAAAGGAAAAGAGAATGGTCAAGGATGACCTTAAAGTAGATAATAGACTACCAATTGGGTTGGCAGGTAATCGGTGTAGTGGATGATGGGTTAGACTTGATATACCCTACACACGCTTTGAACATACAAGGATAGCCTCTAGAACCTATAGATTGGAACTAGCCAAAGGAAAGTGATATTGACAACACAACAAAGGCAGTAGTGAAGAAAACAATGATGTGGGTAGCTAAGAAAATGGGAGAAGCCTCAAAGGCCACTTCATTGAGAGAGAAGAGAACTACTTCGGGCGGCTCAGGTACTATTGGCACTTCTTCAACGCCTACTACTCAGGTAACATCCTCTATAACGAGAGGGGATGGAGGTAGTGAAAAGCCTCCTAAAAAGGATAGGACCCCAAAGGAGAAAAGAGGAAGGGTGTTAATGAAGAAGAACAGAGAAAAGAGAAGACACCAGAGCATGCCGATCAAGGAGATAAAGATAAGAATACATCGGATGATATTGAGCAAGATGTTGTAATGGAAGTCCTTGATACAGGGAATCCTAGTCGAGGTAGGCCTAAAATTCCCTTTCCTTTCAACTTGCACAATATTGATAGGATGCCTCTCATTCAAAGAACCCTCTTCTTAACTCCAGATACTATGCAAAGTGCTTCTAAAACCCTAGCCTCTCCCTCATAGCTTGATGTTTCACTTTCAAGTAAGAGAAAGAGAGAATCCATTAGGGAGCAAGCCAAAGACCCTATCTCTCAAATCTTGTAGTCTACCCCCACGCCCAAAAGAAAAAAGCTCAAAATTATTGGATGGCTTGTCGAGGATGAGGACTTAAATCATTTGTTCCTGGAAGTTGCGCAACCCAATGTACAAAAAGACCCGAGTTAGGCTACTACAAATGACTTTAACATTGCTCGAATTGATATGGAACCTCCAAGTGTGGATGCAGATTTGCATAACTTTCAAATTATAGCTACTGGGGTAATGGAGGGGGTGGAGAAAGAAAAATTAAGTAAAGGACTAAAAGGTCTTGTAGATTCATTGTTTGATTGTTTAAGATCTCTGCTTGATGTATCTTTACAGGAGCCTAGTGATACAAGGTCTTGTAGCTTGATGTAATGGAGGGGGTGGAGAAAGAAAAATTAAGTAAAGGACTAAAAGGTCTTGTAGATTCATTGTTTGATTGTTTAAGATCTCTGCTTGATGTATCTTTACAGGAGCCTAGTGATACAACAGGTGTATTTGATCCTAAATCCGATGTAAATAAGGAGATGATATCCAAGTTGCAAGTTGATAGTCACCTGGGCTGGATTACCAAAAAATGGATTGATAAGTTAAAGGATCGAGTACCCTCATTTATTGAGAATTTAATTAGATCTTATGATGAAGTGGTACTTGCTAGGAATGGTGTGACCACAGAGATAAGTAATTCAAAACTAGAAGAAACCACACATTGACAAGCCATTAAAGGGATGCAGGAAATGTTAATGTTTATATCAGATTTGAATATAGGATCTTTTAAATCTTATTAATGCAATTTCCACTTCTTATATCAATATAAGGATTCCTTTGTATATCAATTAATTTAACATGAACTGCTGTACAATGATCAATTAAAACTGATATTAATCTTATTGCAATTTTACATGAAAATAGAATCAATTAATATATTAAATTTCCAACAGCAAATGGCCTGCAATATTCTGGGAGGCAGTCGATATTGTTTCTGCACTGTAATTATTCTGTACGTCCACAATACGATTGTCTCCCTCCTTATATAAGGAGAGAGACATGCCTCTACATGGATCATGTCCACGTAGAGACATGTCTCTGCGGAGACATGTCTCTGCGGCCGTGCAAGAACACACTGATACGTAATGTAATGCAGTCGATAATTATTGGTAACCAATTTGCATTTGTTACATTGTTAATATGATTTGCTAAATGCACATAATCTGATCGATAGTAAATATTGATAAGCATATGATTAAATGTTATTTGATATAATCAAATTAATTATATGTGTATATTTAATAATGTATAGTTATACATTATTAAATATATACATATGATTAATTCATAATCATATTTCAAGATTAATATCTAAGCAAGAATCTTATTAAATACATAATGCAAATAATGGATTAATACTTGTAGAGGATAGATATCAAATGCTTAAGGCCGATATGCCAATTAAGCATTTGATTTCATTGATTAGAATTATCTGACCGAAGCTACAAAACATTAACAGGAAATTGTAGACATTGGATTAGACACAGTTGTTAAAGAAGGTATAATTCTAGATGTTACCTCTATCCTATGTGAAAGTTGGATAGACAGTTTAAAATGGAAATGCAATTTTTTGCAGCAAAACATCAAAGAAAAAAATAAGTTGTTGACAAAAGCTAATGATATCGCGACCCAAATCATGCAAGAATTTGAAGACATCAGGTGTCACCTTAAGAAGAAAGACAACTCAAGCAAAGGAACTTAAGGCCAAGTTTGTTCAGAATGTAAATGACCTGTTTGATCCTAAAACATTTGATGAGGTAAAGCATGAAGAGTTGGCAATAATTAACGCTTCACTGGTTTGGCGTGTCAATCATTACAAGACATTCTTAGCCAATAGTGAAACCATCAAGAAGATAAGGGCTCAGTGGCCAATGAGAACTAGCAGTGTAATTATTCCCTGAGCCATCAAAATCCCATGTGTCTTAAAGGCGTTACAAGGTTGTAGAGACAGAAAGACTCAACAACAAGTGGCACCATCAGGCAATCTCTTAAGGCATTCAGTTCAGGACATTTTGTCATCTTTGTTCTCCCCTTTTATCAATTTGTTTTATTTAGTTTGCTGCGAAGCTTTGGTGGAAGTGGAATCGATTGTGGAAGTTAAACGAACCATTTTTCAAGAATTCATGGACAGTTATGTTTTGTAATCTTTAAATATGCATGTAGTGGACTTTCAAAGGATCCCAAATTTTGATCCCCCTTGTCCTTTGAGGCATGAGTGAGACACGATCAGATTTCTGTTGGTCATTTTCTTTTGTATTTTTTGAACATTAATTTCTGAGTTGCAGTGCCTTTGTGCATCTGGTTTTATGAATCTGTGCTATTCTAAAACTTTGCTTTCATAATCAAAGAATATAGTTATTTTGTGCAGTGTCCATATTCTCATGGGTTATCCTATATTCTCAGAAGTTGGTTTGATCTAAAGTTTTGTGAAACTCAGCTGAATGGAGTGATTAAATTTTTGTGTTAATGCTACATTTGATGAGCCATTTTCTATATGTGGGTGTTTATTTGATTTAAATAAGTTTTCTTGCCCCTTTTCTATTGTAGTCTTTGCTGTTCGCGTCTGTGTCATGATGATGAGCAGGTGTTAGTACCTTTCCTACTTTTTGGTTAAAAGTATACCCCTATATTTTAAGTTTATTTTCAAATTATTCAAGTAGATTTGATAAGGGAGTTGTACCTTCGTTAAAATTCAGTGGGAAACTACTTGCCAAGTTCTTGTTAGTTTGCCCAACTGTTGCTTAGCTCTTTGGTCTTTTTCGTGGTTAGAGAGTCAATTGAAAATCAAATTAATAAAGACCAATCTATTAACCAACACATCTACAATAGTTCCCATCCACACACTTGTAATAATCCTACAACATAGCATTTCACAAGCTACGAGGCATAGTCCTTTTCAAACATGTCTTGGGAACCTATGGTACCTTTGACATTTTCTATTCCACACCTTCCGCAATGGAGACATGAGCATAGGAATGGGAAGTTGACAAGGCACAAAAGTTTCTGCAACACATCCAAGATATGCCCCACTAGGTTCAATAGATATCATGCTAACAATAAAAAAACAAAGATTGCCACAACACTCAACACACCTAAAACTTTTTAGGTGGGTGACAAAGTGTAGTTGCATCAACAAAATAGATACTTCAAGGGGCCACACCTAAAGATTAAGCCTTTGTGCCATGGTCCTTTCACCTTCTCTACACAGTTGGTGAGAATGTCTTCATCATTGACTTTGAACAATACTTTGGTTTACACCCAGTATTCGATATGGAACTCCTTAAGCCATATTTACCCACTCTATAGGGACCTACAACTGCCAACAATTCTGAAAAACTGAATCTGATGCATTCACATCCAACCACAAGAGTCATCATTAATACCACTACCACTTGTTCTCACCGTGACACTTGTTTTCCTCATCGTACTGCCAACACAATGGGGACTATAACTCCTCTAGGGGGACAGATGATTTGAGTGCAACTTTGCATGTCCTCTTAAATTGTATCATCTATGCACTTAGTTTTATCCAACTTGCTCAACACAATACTCACACATCAATGTGCAACATTGTCCTCATGTATTTGTGTATAGTTTTCACATGCCATCGTACATTACTAATCTCATGCATATTGTGGCCCTACACATGGTTGCATTATGCTGATTTCTAGTTAGATCATATGTGTGCAACATGTGGGGCACTCTCATCCACATAATATGCTTGTGAAACATGGGGACGTGTTCCTTGTCCCAAAGCCTTCTATCCCCGTCCCCTACCTATTTCTAGGATGGTAGAACATCAAGAAGAGGTTAACTTGCTGTACTTGAACCTACAAAAATCCGCTAAAATGCCCAGAAACATCCCCTGGCGTTTGGGGACGTCTTGCTGTCTCCGGGACGACTAGGGAACATCAGAGACATCCCTCATTGTTCCGAGGATGGCGAGCTGTCCCTCGCACCTGGGAACGCTTCCAGGCGCAAAAAACAATTAAAAAGCACTTTTTTAATTTATTTTTTTGCATGGTTAGTGACATGGGATTCCCATAATGAGATTGAAACCACAAATTGAACCCTAAAATGCCAAAAGACTTAAAACCAAAAGAAATCATTAACCCAACCATCATATTTCTCTTTCATTTTCTTAGGTTTTGCTCCTTGCTATGAGAGTTTGCTTGTTGGAGAAGAGATTGGCATGATCTAGAGGAGAGATTGGACTGATTTTTGTTTCGCTTCAAGTCTGAAACAAGTTCCCAGCTTCAATTTTTAAGCCACAGCCAAGGGATTTTAATATTTTCTATAGTTTTCTAAGTTTTTATCTTGCTAGTGAGTTTGTAGATTGGAAACATTTTCATTCATTTTGTTTCAGACTTTCAACTATAAACAAAAACATACAAAATGAGCAGCAACAACAGTGATAGTCATGAGGGTAGTGAAAGTGAAAATGAACTTGAAGTGAACACAATGTCAATAGACCTTTCTTCTTATGAAAATCCAACCTCGGGTTCTATTGCACAAGACTGTTTTGCATACCCTACACCCTCTCTTGAAAAGTTTGCAGAAGGCCCTTTCAACCCCAAGAAACCATTGCTTCAATTTCCCACAAATGTGACCACCAACATGGGCAAAAATATAGGGGGCAGCAAGAAGTGGCTTTTTCATGTTTGCAACACTCATTACCATGAAAGCTATACTAGAGTTATAGGCCATCTAGTGGGTGAGAGTGGAAAATGTGTTGTTTGTGATGCAATAACATTTGAACAACAGATTGAAATGGCAAAGTTGGTTGGAGTAAGTGGGGACAAGATCATTACAACTCACAATAAGAAACAACAATCCATTGATTTGCATGCCTCTTCCAATGTATAAGTTGGAGAGAGTGGTGATGGAGGGAAGAGGAGAGCAGGTGAGAAAACTTAAGTGATGGTAATGAACGTGCAAAAACATGAGCAAGCTGATGATGTAGTGGCCAAATTCTTTTATGCGTATGCCCTTCCATTTCATTTAGCAAGGTCAGCTTATTTCAAAACTATGGTGAGAGATATATTGACAATTGGACCCTCTTATGCCCCCCCTTGGAGAACATATTTTGCGTACCTCCCTCCCTGACATAAAATATTCAAAAGATACCATGATGAAGATGGAGATGATGCAAATATGGATTAGGACTGGCTGTTCCATTGTCATGGATGGGTGGATTGATATTTGACATAGGCCACTCATTAATGTTATTGTTACATGCCCTACTGTTTATACTTTCTTCAAGCTATTGATTGTTTTGGAAAACTTAAGAATGTTGTTTCCAGTTTGGCATTTTGAAGGAGACCATAAAAGAGGTTGAGCCTTCTAATGTTGTTCAAGTTGCGATAGATTCATCTCGCGTTTGTAAGCTAGCTGGTTTGATGATGGGTGGGTTGATATTTGACATAGGCCACTCATTAATGTTATTGTTACATGGCCTACTATTTATACTTTCTTCAAGCTATTGATTGTTTTGGAAAATTTAAGGATGTTGTTTCCAGTTTGGCATTTTGAAGGAGACGATAAAAGAGGTTGAGCCTTCTAATGTTGTGCAAGTTGCGACAGATTCAGCTCGCGTTTGTAAGCCAGCTGGTTTGATGATTGAGAGTGCTTACAAACATATTTTCTGGCCTCCATGTTGTGTACATGCTCTGAATAATGCTTTGAAAGACATTGGCAAAATAGATTGGGTGAAGGTAGTAGTGGAAAAGGCTAGAGATATTCAAATGTTTGTATCAACTAGAACACTTCACTTGCACTGTTTTGGTTTTATTCAAAGAAAGAATTCCTCAAACCAGTTGAGACTAGATATGCTAGCTATTTTATTTTGTTGGAGAGGATGTTGGAGGTTCAGGATGCTCTACGATCCATGGTTGTTTGTCCAGACTGGAAAAGGTGGCCTCAATCAAAGATAGATGAAGGGAAGGTAGTGAGAGAAAGAATACTTGATGAGTCTTGGTGAGCCAATACCAAGTAAGAAATCTCAATGTTTTTTTTTTTGAATTTGTTACACTTTGTATTTTAGAAGTTTTAATTTTTAAATGTTGATTGCAGGTATATTTGCTCTATCATATCACCTGTTGTGGGGGTAATTTGGTATGCAAATATAGACTCTCCTAGCCTGGGAGAGATCTATTAGACTTTTGATAGCATGCTTGATAAAATGAAGCAAGTAGTTTGTCAAAAGGATCCTGAATTGCAATTCTATGAGGAGTATATTAGGCCTATTGTCACAAAAAGGTGGAACACAATGAACACCCCTCTTCATGTGCTTGCCTATGTTGTTAATCTGAAGTTGTATGCACCTAGAGCTGCCCAAGTGCTTCCTTTCGAGGATGAAGAAGTGATAGAGGGGCTCACAACAATCCTTGGTAAAATGTATAGCAATGACCAGGCAACCCTTCTTCGAGGGAAGTCGCTTAAGTTTGCTGATCTTCAGGGTCCTACATTCAGAAAACTAGAGGCTAGGATGGATAGGGCCACCATTGCACAACAAAAACCCATTGGATGGTGGAAATTTCACCAGAATTGAAAAAAAATTCTATTTGTTTGCTCTACCAAGTTGTTAGTTCCTCTGTTGCAGAGAGGAATTGGTCCACCTATGGCTTCATCCACTCCATTAAGAGAAACATGCTTACTTCAAAACAAGTTGGAAAACTAGTTGCAGTTCATAGTGCCTTGAGATTTAGGACTGATAGAATACCGATTATCGACAGATTCTAGCAGCGCTATGGGATGCTGATCCTGAAGATGTTAGGTAGATTGATGAGGAGGAGGTGCCACCAGGATTAGTTGGGCTTCCATTGGATGATTCACTTTTGCTAGAGGGTGATAGTGACACAAGTGGTTCCGAGTCTTTGGATATTGATAGCCTGAATTTTGCTTAGTTTCATAAACTATTGTATTTTGATGTTTGAGACTTCTAGATACATGTTTTAGACTTTTGGATATTGATAGACCATGGTTTTTTGATGTTTGAGACTGCTGTTATAATGCTTTATTGAAATTTATTATGCTGTTATACTACTGCTTGCATGATTTATTTACATTTTGATTTTGTTGTTTTCGTATATTGACATATCTCTCTCTCTTTCCCTCTCTCCCTCTATAATATATTAATATATTTTGAAAAATTCATATATATATATATATATATTTATATATTTTGAAAAATTCATATATATATATATATATATTTATATATTTAAAAGTTTGTATACTACCGTCCCTCGTCTCTATCCCTGAAATACTGTGGAATGTAGTAATATGCTTCTGTATGTGTGTGCCACCTAGCAGCCTCTATGTCATAGAACACAATTATACAGCTAGCACTATACACAATTGATATATGGTGTTGTTTGCACCACATGTTCCTGGAATACAACTAACACCATACAAGTTTGACACATATCATCATCATGTCTACATACGTAGCGCTCCATAAACATGGCCCTTGTAAGCATATATCTGGAGCCTAGTTGATATTCTATGTGTATAAAGACCGACTTTGTACATTCTGTAAAGTAGAAGAGGCATAACAGATCCATATCTTCCCTCTCTCTAAATTCATCTTGTTCATTCTTAAATGAAAGTGGAATACCTGCCATTAGCCTTCCACATCCAAGTGGATATTGGTTCACATGTTTGTCTTCCTTAATCATTCTATGATCTTGTTGCATTACTAGCTAATTGTCAGGATCACCCCCTAGTTCACCTGGGGAATCAGATCACAGATACACAATAGCTCATGCAATATTTCTGAATATCAATTAACAATGAACGCAATCTAGCAGTTTTGTGCTTATCATTTGCAATGTTCATAGAATAATGTAGATTGGCCTCGGTTTATGGTTTATCTTTGCTATCAATATTATTATTATCTTATGATGTACCATGAATTTATCTATTTTGTTTCTCTGTCATTCATTACCAATTATATTCATTGAGTGCTTTGGATAGTTTACATTCATATTTTCACAGAACTCACTTATTCAACTCACTAATATATTCTGTACGCTTTTCTATTTGCAATGCAAAAAAAATAAATTCTAGTAAACTGCCTTACATTAAATATATAAACAATGTGTGAGTTCTGACAATGCATAGGCTGAAATTGCAGTACATAAATAAACAATCTTAAGCACATTTTATTGGTTCCACTGGTTTCAAAATGACTCAAATTTGATATAGCCACTGTAGTCATTCCCATGGAATTTTCTTTTACAGTTTAGCTGAAGTCAATTATTAGATACTAATTTACCGACATGGCACTGTAACAGTAAGCGTTCCACCATGGATGGGAAACGACTTATTGAGAAGATTAATGCAATTGTATTTCTGGTATGTTCTATCTTCTGCTATTTTTTTTTGAAAAGGATTTAAATTTATATTTTAGTGAGGCACGTCTGATTGCCATGTTGTCTGCTTGCCAGGCCAGTGCTGCTTTGGGCATTGCTGTTTTCATTTTTGCAGACACAATCATTCATCTTGCAGCTCCTGGGTAGATCTCTGCTATATTTTTACTGTGTTTTTTTTTGTGTCTGCTTGTGCCCTCAGTCGATCCTAATACTATTTCCATTAGCATAAGACAATCCTAATAGAATATTCATACTTTGAGAAATAATAACTGATTTGTCATAGTTTGTTTCTTGTTTTTAACATTCTCAATCATTAATAAGTAGGGAACTGTCATTTATCTGTGTGTCTATAAGTCTTCAGGATTTCCATTCTAAGGTTTGCATGCAGTGAACAATTTCAAAGCTTAGTGAAGATGAATGTTGCACTTATTTGATAGTGAGTTTATTTGACTCAATAGTAGTTTCTGTTATTTACATGTACTTATTCGATAATTGTGACCATTTTTTCAGATATGGGTGGAGGGCTTTGTTAAGATATTGAGATATATTATATAAAAGTTACAGACTCATAATAGCATAAAATACTTCAGTAGTTCTAGTGATTGTAGACTTTATACTATTAATATCTTGGAGGGGTTATATGCCGCAAGTAAAGGTTGGTTAGTTTAAGAGACACCATAATCTAGATCCTGGGTGGTCTAGGGGACAATGCTCTAGATGTGTTATTTGTGTGTGTGGATGCAATAAAGAGACAAGAGTTTAGATAGAGAAGAATATATAATTGGAACATGGATTTTATTAATTTGCACATTTTGTATGTGTCATATTCTGGTGGGAGATGTACGGTTGTGTATTTTATCCTATCTATCATATACCTCTAATCTATATCTCTATGTTAACTATCTTATAGATATTTTATAAATTACAAGGCCAAGGAGGCAAAATGGTCATTGAACTGAATGATTATGATAGTTGAACTCCCACATCTCTTCATTTCCTAATGCTTGGGCTTTTGGTTAAGTAATTTGTGATTGTGACAAGTGCCTTGTCATGAAATAATTCTAGAAATTGAAACTAAAACGGTGTGCAATGTTCTATGATGTGCAAGATTTCGCGTTGATGTTTGAATTGTATTCCCTAAGAGAAGTGGTGTGGATGGGTGAATATGTGGCATAGACTTCAGACAAAGTTACTTGTGAAATTGTATGGCATTACCTTTGGCATTGCATGAATGGCACATGATGCAAAGGGCTGCACAAGAGGTGTAGGAGTATCATTTGGACTAAATGACATGGTTCTTGTGCTTGTAGGGTTATACATGACTTAGGGAGTTATGCAAACTTGTGCAACATTGTACCTAATGTTGTGTAAATGATGCATGATGTTAGGAATTGTGCACAAGGTTGTATATTATTGCATAGGTGACCAAGGCGAATGTGCAAGCCTATGCAGCAGCATAGAGATCATTTGCCCCTTTTTGAATAGCAATTGTCCCGATTGCCATTTAGAGACATTTGTGCCATTCGTTCAACAATCTGATATCTCTTGTCGCCCATTGATATGGAGATGCTTCAAGGATTAGTTGTGTACACACCTTGATGCATGTACGATTGCCTAAGGATTTCATCACAAGAAATACTTGACACTAGATCACAAACTAATTCCTCTCAAAAAGGATTAACAACATGTGAGAAGTGGCTTTGGCGAGTGATATTTATACCTTTGGTTCTGCATGAATTAGTCCTTCCTAAACTGTAGGGCTACACTTACAAATGAAGCATGGTTAGTGAAAATAGTTGCTTGATGTTGGCATTAGAGATAAGATTCTTCATGCTATCATTGACCAAGAAGACTATATCAAAGAATATTGCAAATACAATCCCAATGAAAATGCCTTCCATTTCACTATTAGATGCTGGGTATAAATAACCTCAACCTCTTAACAAATTCCGTGGAACAAACTCTTGGAAATACATTACAAAAAAAAATAGAAAACAACCTACATAAACAAAAAATAACAATGATAAAAAATCAAAACAAAATAAGCAAACTATCTACGTGGTTTGAATGACAGCATCTTCCAACAATCCCCCTTATTACATCATTGTTTTAAAGTACTAATGAGAGAATCTTGAAAAGTATCAAACTTCACACATCCAAAAGGCTTGGTGAAGATGTCAACACATTGCTTTTGAGTAGTGCAAAATTGGAGCTGAATATTATTTTGTTGAACATGTTCTTGTATGAAGTGGTAGTCAACTTCAATATGCTTGGTCCATTCATGAAACACTGGATTGCAAACAAGCTTGAGAACACTCTGATTGTCAAAATAGAGGATTGTGGGTTGCTTTCGAGGCACCCCTACTCCTTGTATGCGTTTTAGCCAAATTGTTGCACTTGTTGCATGATATTTTGTTTCCGTTGAAGAATGGAAACTAAGCTTGCTTCTAACTTCCCTAAGAAACAGGTCTTGAACATAAGAAGAATACAAATCAAGATGTGGATTTCCCATCATCAACAAAACCTACTTAATTTGCATTTGTGTATCATGTCAAGAAGAATTGATCATTCTTTTTAAACCATAATTCATTGTACTATTGATATACCTTAGTACCTCTTTTGTGTTAATTTTAAGCAATCAGATGTTAATTTAACCAATTAGATTATAATCAGACTGTGAATAAACAGTAACAGCAATAAAACATAAGACACAAGACACCAATACCCTGGGAAAACCTCCCTCTTGGAGGTGAAAAACCCAGCCTTTAAATGTGATATGTATTATCTCAAATATAGACAGTTTACAAGGCAATGACTTATCTCAGATTGCTGTTCAAGATATCAGTGATGAATGCAGCCCTTCACTAACAGCAGGTGATAAGGAGGAGCAGCAGATGTCCAAATCAGATTCGCCCAAGAGACCTTATGGAGAACTCCGCCACATTCAACCTTGAAGGGTTTTGTATAACCGCCTTATACAAGTTCACATGAGAAGAGATCGCTGCTAGGAGAGCAGATCGCATTTGATGATGATTGTGTGTTGAATGACTTCATCTTGGAGTGGTTTATATATCTTCCTTTTGGCGCCAATCATCCTCAAGTCGGCTTGTATGATAATTAATTAATGTTGTATTATTAATTATACATTTCCCATGTTAGATATTTGGGTCCAGCCCAATAGACATTGAATTTCCCTTCCACGTTACATTTGGGCCCACCCAATAACATAATTAACTTCTTCTGTAATATCCCCATATTGTCAAATAATAATCATTTATATCTAATATGCTAATGCATCAATTATTTTAGTATTATATAATCAGATTCATGAACATAATAAACAGATTATTAGTCACATTCACATTAACATTAAGTATTTATTAAATATTACATAAAATTAATATTCTTATTTACACAGTAATTATAAGGCAACAATAATGTCAGATGATGTATGATAAAACATTAATAGACAATGATTTAGATTTGGGAATAAACACATAGTGGCAAACCAGATCTTCTGCCTTTGCATCAATTACATAAACCATACATGAATTTTAAGACAGCGATCTGCTAACAAGTTTGACAAAGGATAAGAAAACAAGAAAACTAGGAATTTGTTTGTGTCAAAAAAAGAACACTCGGGTTGAAGCCACTCAATACACAACAATCGGTTAATATGCTTTAGTAAATGATATTCATGATGATCAATGAACAACGATTACTAAGTTCGATAATTAACAAGAGCGATGTGAATGTTAAAAATATTAATTGTTAGTCAACACATTAATCAAGAGGCACGATTTGTCTAAAGGGAAAGGTGCGATCAAGGAAAGGTTGTATCCATCACCGAACAAAAGGGTGTGACCATTCAACCATTCAAATATATATTTAATAAGAATCACATACTCATTAGGAAGGGGGGGAGACATTCATCACAACAGATTAAGTTTAAAACTACAAAAGATCAATATATATTATCGAACAGATCAAAACATAACTGTTATTAAGTTACAGGCAGTAACATCCTTGTTCTTGGTGGTATGCAAGGGGATGTGCTTAATACGTATGCTTAATATATGAAGCCTGATAATGTTATTATGCAGAATTTAATAATACTATTAATATAGACTGCAATACGATGACAGTCATATTTAATTTTATTACTATGGCAGACTAGATCTGATGCATGTCAGATCTGTCTGCTTTTACAACCACAATAGGTAGAAGTGGTGTTAATAATTTATATAGTAGGTAATTACCAAATATATTGGTAATATATATATATATATTAGAATAAGGGTAATAGATTTATATATGATAATGATGTTAGCAAGATTTATATTGGCTTGATATATATATATACTTGATTATATTTTCTTAGATTATTTATATATGCGTGTCTTATCTCGTAATCAATCAAAGGAATGAATGGAGGAAGTATGTTAGGGAATTGTAGTTTACCGGTTCTCCCAAGCTAAGTAGGCCACCCCAAGGGATGGAATTGTCATAATGGGACATTCCTGCCTCTTGTGGGCCAAGAGGTGAGTTGTCATAGTGGGACGCTGCGCGCTCTTGGGCTTAGTTAGGTTGAGCAGTTTACAAGCACCCTCTCAAGGCTTTCCTACCAAACTAAACTATGATTGGTTATAGGTAGAAAGACATGTTTATCATTCTTTGTAATATATGTGCTATTAATCCATGTATTTATTCGTCAATTCATAAGTTTATTGAATGAATAGATTAAGTCACTCTCATAATCTGAAAAAATGATAAACTATATTATGGAATTACTAATTTAGGACGAAATTCAGGTAATACCTAGTTAGGGACATTACATCTTCCCACGTTACATTTGGGTCCAGCCCAATAACAACTTAATTGAGATAATACATATAAATTTAATTGTCATTTGACAACATTAAGAGTTTGATAAATAGGTATCCGAGCTAGCTAACATTTTCAACACTCCCTCTTAGCTAGGGAGGATATCTGCCATATGTCATGATCCATTCATGACTTTCATCTTGCATTGCCCGCAAGGATGAATGTATAAGCTCTATAGAGTATACTTGCAATACAAACACATAAATATCATGAACTCATTTCATGATGTCCATCTTGCATTGCTCGCAGAGGATGGATCCACCTTGCATTGTCCGCAGAGGGTGGAAGAGGTCTTACACCTCAGCCTTCTCCTAGAGAAGGACACGCTGTCACCTTGCATTGCCCGCAGAGGGTGACTCCACCTTGCATTGCCCGCAGAGGGTGGAAGACATAAACTTAATTGCAGCACTAAGATTGAGACTTCCTCTCAATCAATGCTGTGTTCTCCACCATTCCAAGCTTCTCTCTGAAGTATTCAAACTTCACCCAAGCTAGAGGCTTGGTGAGAACATCAAAAACCAGTTCATCAGTGCTGATATATTTCAGCTGAATGGCACCTCTTTGTGCCATATCACGAATATAGTGATAATGAGTTTCCACATGTTTTGACCTGTCATGAAACACAAGATTATTAGACATTTTAATACAACTCTGATTATCACAATAAATAATAGTGGGTTCCCAAGGTTGTCCAAACAACCCAACAAGAAGCTTGCGAAGCCAAACTGCTTCTCTAGTTGCCACACTTGAAGCAATGTATTCAGCTTCTACAGTACTTAATGCAACTGAGGACTGTTTCCTACTGGCCCAAGAGATCATAGCGGAACCCAAGGTGAAACAGATTCCTGAAGTGCTTTTCTTGTCAGTAACACTTCTAGCCCAATCAAAATCAGAGTTGCCTTCCAAATTGATTGTTGTGTTGATTGGATACTTCAGCCCATAGCCAATTGTTCACGCAAGTATCTCAGGATGTGCTTGGCTGCCACCAAGTGAACATGCTTTGGCTGGTTCATGAATTGGCTAAGTGCACTCACTGCATAGCAAATATCTGGTCTAGTGTTGACTAGATACATCAAGGATCCAATCAACTGCCTGTACTCTGAGGGATCTGCAAAATCAGAATTAGTTGCAGAAATACTCAACTTCTTCAAGTTAGTTTCCATAGGAGTAGACATAGGTTTACAATCCATCATACCAAATCTTTTCAATATATCAATAGTATATTTACCTTGACTTAGAATAATTTCATTAGGTATTTGGCACACTTCTAACCCTAGAAGGTAATGCATTAGACCTAGATCCTTCATTTCAAATTCAGTAGCTAATTTTGTTCTTACACCTAATGATGAGACTATCTTCACCAGTTAGAAATAAATCATCAACATATAGAACCAGAAATAGCATTTCACCATTAAATACTTTAAAGTAAATGTTAGGATCAACATCATTCTCATAAAACCCTAAACTAAGTAAGTACTTACCAATTTTTTCATACCAAGCTCTAGGAGCTTGCTTGAGGCTGTAGAGAGCTTTCTTCAATCTGCACACATGAGTCTCTCTATTATGAATCTCATAACCTTCAGGTTGTTCAATATAGACTTATTCCTCAATAACACCATTAAGGAAGGCAGTCTTTACATCCATTTGATGTAATTTCCAACCTTTGGCTGCAACAATAGCTATAATAGTTCTAATAGAAGTATATCTAGCAATAGGAGCAAATGTTTCTTCATAATCTATGCCTTCCTTTTGAGAAAAACCATGAGCTACAAATCTAGCTTTATATTTCTCTATACTACCATCAACAACATGTTTAATTTTAAACAACCATTTGGAAGAAACAACAGACTTACCTTTAGGTCTAGGCACAACATCCCAGACATCATTCTTGATGATGGATTGATACTCTTCGTCCATAGCTAACTTCCATGCTTGCTGGTTCATAGCTTCTTCTATGCTGGATGGTTCAGCCTCAATGAGGTTGCACATCATTGCAACATAGTTAGAGAGCTTTTGAGGTCTCTTACTTTCTCTGAAAGTACCACTAGGAGCTGCAAACTTTTCTGCATCTTGAATTGTGCTTCTAACCCAAAGGGGTCTTTTTTTGCTAACTGCAATATCTCTAGGTCCATTAGTTGGAACCAGAGGGTCAAGAGGATCATCACACTCAATAGGTTCAGGAGGCTCAATAGGCTCCCTCTGAATCTCAGGGTTAGTATCAATATCCGTATCTTGATTATCATTAACTTCTTTATCATTATCAATAAGAGAACTTGTAGATTTCTTGATAGCAATATTTTCTTCAAAGGTGACATCCCTGCTTACCTCAATGTACCTTTGACCAGGAATGTACATGCAAAATGCCTTGGAAGATTCACTATATCCAACAAGGATACCCTTCTTACCGGAAGGCTCTAACTTAGTCCTCTTTTCCTTTGGCACATGAACATAGACGGGACTTCCAAAGATCCTTAGATGGCTGATATCTTGTTTGACTCTTGTGAAAACTTCCTCGGGAGTTATGTTCTTTAGGACACAGTGAGGACATCTATTCTGAATGTACACAATAGTCTTGGATGCTTCAACCCATAAGAAGATCTGCAAGTCCTGATTGTGAATCATAGCTTTGGCAGCTTCAACAATGGTTTGATTCTTTTGTTTAGCTGCACCATTTTGTTGAGGATTGTAGGGAATGCATAACTCCCTCTTAATTCCTGTTTCTACACAAAAGTCATTGAAGCTACTTGAGGTGTATTCACCTCCATTGTTAGATCTTAACACTTTAATCTTTTTACCAGACATATTTTCAACTAGAGCTTTAAATTCTTTAAACCTACTTAACACTTCATCAGATTCTTTAGATTTTAGAAAGTAAATCCAAGTCTTTCTAGAAAAATCATCTATAAATGTAACATAGTATAGAAATCCGCTAGGTGAAGGAATAGACATTGGTCCACATAGATCAGAATGAACAAATGCTAGTTTTTCTTTAGCTCTACTTTCACTTTTATGAAATGGACTTTTAGTGTTCTTACCTAATGCACAACCTTTGCAAGCCTCATCATGAGATTGATTAAGTTTAGGCATACCTTTAACCATCCTTTCAAGTGAAGGAAGTGCATGATAGTGAAGATGACCGATCCTTCTATGCCATAGCTCGCTAGATTCAGGAGCTTCATGAATGAGTGTTCGAATGGGGTTAGCTGAAAGCTTATACAAACCATCATATCTATTTCCAATAACACAAGCAGATTTAATACTAGATTTCTTAGGCCATGCAAGTACTTTACCCTTAGAAAATACTATTTGATAACCTTTATCTTCTAGGGCAGAAATAGAAATTAAATTCCTCTTAATTCCAGGGACATATAAAATGTCACTAAGATGCAAGGACATACTAGATTCTAAATTTAAAGAATTACTACCAAAACCTCTTACCGAATACTGCGCATCATCACCAATTACCACATGAAGATTGGACTCTTTCTCCATCAAGTTTGAGAGATGCTCTCGATATCCCGTGATGTGTCTAGATGCACCATTGTCGATCAACCAAGTGTTGCTATCGGTTGGCACATTGCTGGACAAAGCAAAAATGAAGAGATAGTCTTCATTATCCTCTGAGTTTGCAACTTCATTCATGTTGGCCTCCCCTTGCATGGGCGGATTCTGACATTCTTTGGCATGATGTCCAAACTTGTCACATCTGAAGCAACAAACATGTGAAAGATCCCTTGGCTTCTTCCTTGAATCGAAAGCAGGAGGTCTGAAGTCTCTATCTCTTTTGAAGTTGTTCTTCTTCCAATGGCCTCCCTTTCTTCTAACATGTTGAGATGCAAGCACATGTTGATCTCCTCCATGAGAGCCTTATGCATTTCTCTGGCAGGTAGGTGTGACTCCTCTTGAATGCAATCTGACCGGAGGCGATTGAAGGAAGGAAATTCAGCTCTTCCACTTATGCTTTGAATGAAGGGATCCCAAGAGTCAGGAAGACCATTCAATGCAATCATGACAATATCCTTGTCCACAACCTCGCTTCCAATGGCGCTGAGCTGGTCCTTCAATTCCGAAATCTTTATGAAGAAGGACATGACTGAATCTCCTTTGCACATTTTGACTTTAAGAAGTTGCTGCCTCAATGTGAGTGTCCGGCTGATGTTGTTGATCTCATATATCCCTTCTAGATGTTTGAACATCTCTCGGGCTGTCTTCAATTTGGAGATGACTGGAACAAGATGATCCTTCACGGAATCAATAAGGAACTTCTTTGCTTTGAGAGCATTCTTCTTGAATTGCTTTAGCTCTTCCGGATCCGAAGGTTCAGTCAGATCCATATCTTCCACAAACTGTAACAGCTCTAATTCTTCAAGTGCAAGAAGGACACAAACCTTCCATGATGTAAAATTGAGGGCACCTTCAATTCTATCCTCTACTTTCAGACCTGTAACCATCTTGCAAAAACTAAAACAACAAACTGAAAGTGAAGGGCAACTAATAATCTGATTATTTGAATGAAGCTAAAGCTCTGATACCATGTCAAATTTAAGCAATCAGATGTTAATTTAACCAATTAGATTATAATCAAACTGTGAATAAACAGTAACAACAATAAAACATAAGACACAATACACCAATACCCTGGGAAAACCTCCCTCTTGGAGGTGAAAAACCCAGCCTTTAAATGTGATATGTATTATCTCAAATATAGACAGTTTACAAGGCAATGACTTATCTCAGATTGCTGTTCAAGATATCAGTGATGAATGCAGCCCTTCACTAACAGCAGGTGATAAGGAGGAGCAACGGATGTCCAAATCAGATTCGCGCAAGAGACGTTATGGAGAACTTCGCCACATTCAACCTTGAAGGGTTTTGTATAGCCGCCTTATACAAGTTCGCATGAGAAGAGATCGCTGCTAGGAGAGCAGATCGCATTTGATGATGATTGTGTGTTGAATGACTTCATCTTGGAGTGGTTTATATATCTTCCTTTTGGCGCCAATCATCCTCAAGTCGGCTTGTATGATAATTAATTAATGTTGTATTATTAATTATACATTTCCCATGTTAGATATTTGGGTCCAGCCCAATAGATATTGAATTTCCCTTCCACGTTATATTTTGGCCCAGCCCAATAACATAATTAACTTCTTTCCACGTTACATTTGGGTCCAGCCCATTAACAACTTAATTGAGACAATACGTATAAATTTAATTGTCATTTGACAACATTAAGAGTTTGATAATCAGGTATTCGAGCTAGCTAACATTTTGAACATTTTGTTGCTTTCCAATGACATTTTTGGTTCTTGCATAAATCATGAAAGATAATTAACAACAAAACCGATATATGGTCTAGTATAAGTCAAGTAAATTAAACCTCCGATCATCTATCGATAGTGAGTTGCATTTACTTGAGGAAATGGATTAGAAATAGATAACTGCAATCTTGATTCAATGGGTGTAGACATGGGTTTGGAATCCATCATTCTAAGCTTGAAAAACGAGGTAAAACTTCAACAACATTGAACGTTGGAAATAAAGCAAGGTCGTAGAAGCACTTGCTCAGAAGAAGCTTTGAAATTTGCAGAACACACCCAAAAAACCCTAGCCATGGGAAACTCAGACCCAAGGTTTTGAGGAAAATCGGGTAGGAGAACAGAAACCCTAGGTGTTTGGTAGAAAAACACAAACCCTAGTTTGCTGAAACCAATTGCGGACGATCTTTGTGTGGAGAAAAACATGCATTGCACGGATAGAGAAATCCAGTCAAGGCAATCTGCAAAAAAAACGCGAATAACTGGCCTTTGTCATGTGCAAAAAATACTATGATTTCTCAGAAACCCACAAATGTTTGGAAAGCGCCACAATTTTGAAGCTCCCAAAATTCCGCAATAAAAAATGCCCACTATTTGGAAACAAAATCCTTCAAAAAACGGAAGGAAATTGTCTCCCTCTAGCATCCCGGTATGTCAATCTGCAATTGTATTCCATTGTTATTATCCCTTATTGAATGAGATCACATATCTCATTATATATGCGAGAGGTGACTTTTCACCAAGGGTCACCACACTTCACATGTGACCCTATTAATTTAATAATTATATTATTACATAATAATATAGTTGTTTTCTATTAAGTATAATCGAACCAAAAAGAAAGAGTATCACATCGTTAATTACATGGAGGACATGCAAGTCCAAGCGCAGATATGCCTGAAAATACATCTAAGTACAACCAACCCAAAGATAGGAAACATCAACCCAGCCCATAGAAAGAAAGAAAGAAAGAATTTCAACGTCCATGAGGCTAAGAATAGCCTATGGGACAATCTGATCAAGCAGAATCAGTTTTTTTAAGGTCTAATCTCTGCTTATTCAGGCTGATGATGAGAGCACCCATCTTCACGATATGCTCCTCACTGAACAGGTTATACCATGTGTTGGCAGTTAGGAAATTGGCAAACTTCTCCCGGCTGACTTTAAGTGCTTCACACTCCAAGATAAAATGTTTTTCAGTTTCCACACTCCCGCTGACGCAAAACGGGCAAACTCTTTCTTCCCAAATCTCTTTTGGCCTTTTCCACCGCCCGGTCTCACACCGAATATATCATCAAAAATACAAAACAGTGAATCAACAACATGCTAGCTATAATCAATCTCTCCATCAGGATGATTATTTTTTCCCAAGGTGGGGATCCAGGCAGTCCATCCAAGATCACCATCTTTCCACACTTCAACCAGCCCATTCAAGATCTACTCTTTGTATGGGTGCACCACCCTTCTCTGCATCTGCTCCTCTTTTCTATGTAACTGATCCATACAGACCTGTCTCTCTTCCAGGAAATGCATGAAGTTCATGAGGGCCTACTCAAAAGGTGTCTTGTTGTGGTCTCCCCTTTCCCAAGTGAAGCCATGGGAAATCTCCTTAATGAAAACAAAAGTAGATCCATCTTCCAACCACTGATCAAACTTGTCCTCATCCAACCATTAAAATAAGATGGAAAATGAGTCTTCTCAGAGACTCAGTAAGATTCCTAGTCCTACCATTAAAAATCTCATCATTATGAAACTTCCATATCAACCATAATATTTCTAAAGAAAGACAAGACCAAAATGAGTTAACTATTTTCTTGCAGCCCTTAATGCAACCTAGGATAACATCAGTATAGGAGATACACATTTCATCAAATTTGATACCAAACATTTTCCAAATTTCTTTGGCAAATAGGCAGTCAAAGAACACATGTTGGGGAGTTTCAAGGAGGCGATAGGATTTGCAAAGAAGGTGATTACCAGTAAAATCTTTCAAAGGGAGCCTGTGCAAGATAAGTCTCCAGGCAAAAAACTTTTTCTTAGGCTCAGAAGGACCAGCCCACTTGTAATTTAGAGATTTGACCCACTGTGCCCTATTCTAGTCCAGGTTCCAAACATAATTAATATGATCAATCACAAGAGAGGAGTCCACCAATGTATCATAGATAACTTTAGCCTTGAGGCCGAGAAGAGGAGTGTTGTCTACCCAGAAAAAGGAGGATGGGCAAGGAGTAAGAGTGACAGGGCTCAAGGAGATGAAGGGGGAGAGAGCATCTTTCAGCACAGCATAGGTCCTGTATTGAGAAGGAAGTACCTTAAATCTATGAACCACATCTTCCCAAGACATCATTACTCTAGCATGAAAGATATCCTTGAATAATCTGATTCCATTATTGTACCATTTTAAAGTTGAGCATCCCTGTAGGGTAGCAAGAGGCTTACCCTTATGAAAAACATTCCACCAGATGGTCCCTGTCAGTAGCAAGACAGTGACCATCCATTTGGCACTCATTATTCCCTAAGTTACTGGTACTTCAGGTTTTGCCCCCAAATCCAGATACGATACGTATCGGATTTGGATTCTCCCCGAAATCCCTGTGGATTCGGACAGGGTACTGATTTTTGCCTCCTGAAACGTATCCGTTTTTGGAGTCACGATTCCAGATGCATCCGGTGTAGACATGGCGATTCCATAGGGTTTTTTTGATGAATCCGCATCAGTCACAAATTTCGAGGGTTTTTTCACGGGTCGAATCATGTCTTTTCACGTTTTAAACCCTAAAGCAAAGCTAAAAGTTAAAAAATGCGAAACCATTCCACGCGAAACAGTGAAAGGAAAACCGAAAAACGCAGGTGAGAGGAGGCGCGACGACAGAGGTGAGAGGAGGCGCTAGGGCAGGAGGCGCGACGACGGCACAGAGGAGGCGAGACGGGAGGTGCCAGGCAGGAGGGCGACGACCGACGACTGGCGCCCATTCTTTCCGGCGCATCCTCCATTTTTTCGGGCTTCCCTCCAGGTTTTAAATTTTAAATTTTATTACAGTTTGTTAAAATAATTATCATAGTTTGTTAAATAATTAAATTTTATTATAGTTTTAAAAAAAAATTATTAGTTTGTTAAATTTTATTATAGTTTATTTAATAGTTTATATAAAATTAAATTTAATAATTAATTTAAAATGAAAGTAATTAAATTTAAATTTTTAATTACAAAATTTATTATAGACTATAGTTTGTTTAATAGTTTGTTAAATTGTTTGTTAAATGAAAACAAACAATTTAACAAACTATTAAACAAACTATAGTCTATAATAAATTTTGTAATTAAAAATTTAAATTTAATTACTTTCATTTTAAATAAATTATTAAATTTAATTTTATATATTTAATATTTAGAATCTATTGTTTACTATTAATTTATTAAATATTAATAATTATTTTTTAATTTGTTGTAGAAATCATAATGGCAACGACTACTAGCTCTACTCCTCAACGGACTTTCAAAACTAACCCAAATTCACCTTTATGGAAATATGTCAAAATAATAGACCGAGTAAAAGGTGGTGGAACATTTTTATGGATATGCAACTTCAGTAGTACGAAAAAAACTAGCTCCTACAGTCGTGTCAAAGCCCATTTTTGTGCCATTCCCCAACAAGGAATCAAACCATGTCTAGGAAAGGATGGAAATGGGATGTCACCTCAAGAAATAGCAGGATATATTAGAGAGCAAGAGGAAGCAGATGCAAGAGTTGGTCGTGCCTCAAACCATCCTTTGTTGACAGGAAGAGGAAGTAAATCAAAGAGGCCCCCTACTTCTCCATCTTATAGCGATTTTCCTAATATCATGGTAGAGAGCCACCCATTCTTGGACCCAATTAGTGAAGAACCTGTTATTGTGAAGAGAAGCAGGGGACCATTAGAGAGAGCATTTAAGAATGATGCTAGAGAGATTGCAGATCAATCCGTTGGAAGATGTCTATATGCAAACGGTTTGTCATTTAATGTGGTACGATCACCATATTGGCAAGATATGTTGAGAAAGGTAAATGAGGCTCCACAAGGGTACACAGGGCCAGGTTATGAGAAGGTGCGTAGCACCTTACTAGCAAAGGAGGTAAAAAACATAGACAATGCATTGGCTCCCATTAGAAATTCATGGAAACAAACAGGGGTGTCCATCATTTCAGATGGATGGAAGGATACCAAAAATCGGCTATTAATTATTGTAATTGCAATGTGCCCTAAAGGGGCAATGTTTCTGAAAGCTGTGGATTGTGAGGGACAGGTGAGGGACAGGTGAAGGATGCACAATTTATTGCTAACATCCTTATACAATGCATTCAGGATGTGGGACCTCAAAATGTTGTCCAAGTAATAACGGACAATGCAAAGAATTGTAGAGCTGCAGGTATGTTGATTGAGACACGGTTTGAACACATATTTTGGACACCTTGTGCTGTCCACTCTCTCAACCTCATGCTACAAAAGATAGGCAGGAAAATACATTGGATCAAACAAATTTATGTTGAGGCTGAAGAGATCCAAATGTTCATCACAAACCATAACATGTCATAGGCCATTTTCAGATCATTTTCATAGTTGGAGTTGCTAAAGGTTATTGAAACACTTCAATTTTTAAAATCTACATTTCACTTTGATGGTTACTTAATTTTTATTTTTTTATCATGTCTTCTTTGTATTCTAATTTTTATTTTTAATTTTTTAATAGGTTGCTGAGACTCGATTTGCATCCAACACAATCGTCTTGAGGCGACTTGTGAAGGTGCGACAGCCACTTGCTAGCATGGTAATTAGTCAAAGTTGGTCCCTATGGAGGCAATCCAATACTGAAAGGGCAGCAAATGTAAAGCGCATGATCCTAGATGACACTTGGTGGGATCGAGTGGAATATCTTTTGAGTTTCACTGAGCCCATCATGAGTATGATCTGTTATACTGACATGGATCACCCATGTTTGGGAGAGGTATATGATGGCATTGACTCGATGATTGAGAAAATGAAAGCCATCATCAATGCAAAAGAGCAAGATCCCGAAGAAACTTTCTTCAAAGAGGTTCAATTAATTTGTGTTGAGCGGTGGAACAAAATGACCATCCCACTACATCTTCTTGCATTTGCATTGACTCCCAAATTTTATAGTGATGAAATGCTTGCTAAGCCATCAAGGGTACCACCATATAGAGATTCAGAAGTCAGTGAAGGGTGTAGGACAGCACTTACTAAACTCTTCCCCGATTCTGAAATGGAGGATTTAATGACAAGTGAGTTTGCTGATTTTGTAGCCTCCAATGGTCAAAGTGTTTCCGCTCTCCATGACAAGTATAAAAAGGATTCTCATGCTTGGTGGTACCTCAATGGCCATACATCACCAAACCTTCAAACTCTTGCAATCAAAGTTTTATCACAAGTAAGTTTCTTAATTTTTATTGCTCTCTAAATTTAGATTTTTTACTATTTTATAATTGTCACCCTCTCACTTTGTGTCAATTATTCAATAGGTTGCTAGTTCCTCTTCATCTGAGCGAAATTGGAGCACATACTCCTTTATCCACTCAGTGAAACGCAACCGACTGGCAGCAAGTAAGGTGGAAGAGCTCGTTTATGTGCATTCAAACTTGCCCCTTCTTACTCATAAACAAAATGAGTATAAGGATGGGAGCACAAAGTTTTGGGATGTAGATCCAGAGCGAACTGATTTGGATTTTTCGGCTGCCACACAATCTTTACTTTTTGGGGAGTCTGATAGCCAATGTGTTGCTAGTGCAAGTGGCAGTGAGGCTGCATGTGGTTCCAACACTCTACCTACATCATCTAATGTCAATGATGATGTTGATCTTGATCTTCCTAGTGACCCATATGATGCTATTGCTGATTATTAGTTGTGTTATTTTATTGTTGAACGGTTGAGCCAATGAACAATGAATTCAATATCTATCATAACATTCAAAGTTTGACAAATGGATATTTCATATTAGATTAGACTTATAGTAAATTTGTAATTTTGTTATAGTTATATTAATATGAATCATTTATGATAGTTCCAAGTTTTGTTTAGCATATGGATGATATGTGGGATTCTAAATTTAATTTTTGTTTCTACTTATTAGACTGTATATATGTATATATTTATGATTTTTACCTTTTTTTGTATGGATGTACCCATACGTACCCAGCCCCCCCCCAAAAATTGCCGTACCAGCGTACCGTACCCCCGTACCCGTACTCGTACCGGCAACTTAGATTATTCCTGATAAACCAATTTACAACCTCCCAAGCTTTTTATAGAGACTTAAAGACCTCAGACCCATACGGAGAAACCTCAAACTTTCCTACAATTGAATCACCAATCGGGAGGCCCTTCCATTTTTTTAGCTTTCTTAGGAACTGATCTTAAAATATTTTGCCTGATCAACACTTTCCAAGGTTCCTCTCCAACAATAGCCGTGGAGATCCATTTTGAGGCAAGGGCAATCCCTTGAATCCTAAGATCCTTGAGCCCCATACCACCGATATCTTTTTTCAAGACACACCGGTCCCATTTGACTGCATGCTGCGTCTTATTACCCTTACCATCTGACCACAAAAAAATCCTGATTTGCTTTTGGATGTGGTTAAACCTATAATTAGAAAAAAGCCAAGCTGAGGAGAAATATATGTTGTAGGAAGAGAGTACTTTCTGACAAACCTGATACCTTCCAGCAAGGGAAAGGAAGTTCCTGTTCCACTTAGATAGCTTTTTCTCTATCTTGTTTCTAATCCAATCCCACATCTCCTTTAGATTTGGGGCAACCGAGAAGGGGATGCCCAAATACCTAACAATTTGGTTGGGACCACCCCACTTCATTGAGAATCTAGAAAACCATGTTGGGGGGGTGAAATCCCACCCAAGCAAACAAGATTTCTGAAGAGCAATTTTACTGCCAGAAGCTTTGCAAAAAATATCAATGTTGTTTAGCAAGGCAGCCATATTGTTCTCATCCAATACCATCATAACCACTGTATCATTAGCAAACTGCACATTAATCACTTCTTCTTTATTAGGCAGGCAGATCCCTCTGACCTTGAAAGTGATATCATTGTTCTTCACAAGGTAATACAAAGCATCAACAACAATCACAAACAAGGCCGGAGCCAGAGGGCAGCCTTGTCTGATGGATCTGGGAAGAGGGAAGCATTCAGACCACAATCCATTTACTTCAACCATAGCATTTGCATCACATAGTAAGGTTTGTACCAACCTACAAAAGGAGCTCGAGAACCCCATATTGTTGAGCATCTGGAGGATAAATCCCCATTCAATCCTATCATATGCTTTTGCAAAATCAATCAACAACATAGCTGCATTCTGACTAGTATCCTTTGCCCAGTTCAATGACTCCCAACAGGTTATAAGATTCTCTAGTATGTACCTTCCCTTCACAAAACCGGTTTGAGTGGGGCTAATGATTTTAGGGAGGATCTTTTCCAACCTGTTAGCAGCCACCTTGGCCAAAATCTTATATGAAACATTAAGTAAGGTAATGGGCCTCCAATTTTTAATTAGTGTTTTGTTGCCCTCTTTTGGTATCAACTTAATTAATCCTTGGTTCATCTCCTTTCCAAGAGATCCTCTGTCAATAGCTTCCTCATAGATCAAGGAGGTCCTCAAAAATCCAATTTAGATTTGCTTTGTAAAACTCCACTGGAAAACCATTCGACCCTGGGGATTTATCATTACTTAGAGATGCAATAGCCTGCTCAATCTCTTCCTTTGAAAGAGGTTTGCCAATGTGGGAGCAATATTCTTCATCTAGTAGCTTTGGCACCAACCTCTTAATTAGGTCCCTTGCCCTACATTGCTCATCCCCCATATCCTCAGTAGATAATACAGATCTTTAGAACTGTGCAAAATGCTCTAGGATATCCTTTGGGTCCGTAATACTCCTATTGTCCTCCCAGATACTATAAATCCTATCTTTGGCTTCTTTCATCTTGAGCATTTGAAAGAAGAACTTAGACCCTCTATCTCCTGACTCGGTCCACTTGAGTTTGGCCCTTGTTTTCCAACCATTAACCTTAATATTTTGAATTCTCCTCAACATAGCCTTAGTACCAATCAGGTCATGGGAAAGTTGTTCATCATCCGGATTGGCCTGAAGCTTATACTCGGCCTCAGATAGGGCCCCTTGCTAATGTAACTCAGCCCTCCTATTATCCTTGGCCTTTTTCTTGCCAACTGCTTGGCATAATCCCTTCCAGCTCCTAATATTCTGATTCCATCTCTCACAACTTGAGTGAAGGGACTTGTTATGTTTATTAAACATCTGATTAAAGCCCATAGCACATTTGACATCTTCATCAATAAGAAGTTCAACATTTAGGATAAAAGAATCAGTCTGAGGGTGAGGAGAGGAGCAAACAGCTGAAAGACCCAAAGAAAATTGAATAGGATGATGATCGGACAATGTGTAAGGAACAACAAAATATTTCTCCCCCGTGTCATCTTTTTGGATTTCAAAAAAATCTTTATTGAAGTAAAATCTATCAAGCCGACAATACACTCTCCTATTGAGCTGTTGATAGTTACACCATGTAAGCCAAATAGTGTTCAATTTCTCTTTTCTACCAGCAATTGGGTCAATGAGCTTAAGCTTATTGATCATCCTATCCCAGTGCATCCTCTCCAGCCCTTTCCATTCAAACTTATTACCACCCCTCTTATCATGAGCATTCCCAATCATATTGAAATCGCCCCCCATAAAGAGGTCCAATTTTACAGCTCCACTCTCTCTCTCTGTAGTCATTAGGGGCATAAATTGAGCAAACCCCAAATATCTTCTCATCTACTTTAAGAATCACCCAAATTGCTCTTGCACAGGAGGATTGCCCCCACCTAATCACAAAATTAGCCCATTTGTGACTAAGCAGAATAGCAATTCGACCCTTACCCTTGGTGTGATTAGTTTAGAAGTATGAAGCATCTCTCCAAATACATTTAAGCCCCACCTCTAGAGAGAAGCCAACCAATTTTAACTCTTGCAACATGAGACAGTCAATATTTTTATGCATGTTAAGGAATCTCTTACCAATGTACTTTCTATTCAGGGATTCCATACCCCTAATATTCCATGAAAGTGTATTAAACATGATAAATTATTCATTCAAAAGTATCCATTGGGGGTTTAAACCCCTCAAAACATTTCGGCCATTCCTCCTTGTTAGATAGGTTACTAGCATCAAAGGCAACAACTGAATTGGACCTACCCCTCTTTTTCCTATTCTCTGAGATTTTATCAAGTCCTAAAGATTCTTTTCTGATAGAAGCATCCCTGGCAGTCCTAGGAAATCTTTTCTTTCTAGACTTCTTTGATTTGACTTCAGTGAATCCTTCCACTTTCTCACCAGCACCTAATGCAAAATTAGGAGCCTCAGGACCCAACATAGCAATTCCATTTCCCATAATAGGGGTATAATTGATACCATCCCTTTGGCCTTCAGTTAGGACATGGGTGGGGGTGGGATTAACCAGGGAAAGGTCTCTGTCACTGATAGAACCACAATGTGGGGACCTAGGAGTGTCCAGCATCACTTGAGGTCCCTCAAATTCATCACAGACCTCAGGAGAAGTTTTGATGTTGTTCAGATTAGGACCAGAATCTTTCATCAAAGTATCATGAGGTAGGGAGCCACTATTATTAAGAGGACCAAGTTTGGGGTTCTCATTCATGATCCCGACATCAACAGAGGTAGAAACACAAGACCCCTGGCCCACATTAGTGGCACTGCCAGAACTAGGGGTCTCAACCTTGGCGTCCACACTCACACCCTCACTGGAGGGCAACAGAAGGACCACATCCGAATCAACCTTGTAGGAACCAATAGCAGTTTCTAGTTGCTTCCTGGCCTCAACCACCTTTTTTAACTTATCCAAAACAATCTGTTGTGCATTTTGTGTCCTTGGGCCCTTGTCCAAGGCCAAATCATCAGAGTCATCAAATAGAGTAGGTCGGGAAGGCTCATAGGCCACCCTAGCATCCTTAAGAGCTTGCATATACTTTTGAATGCTCTCCTCGAAGGAGGGGGCCGAGGGTTGGGAGGAAGAGGCAGGATTGGAAGGAACAAAGTCAGGTTCAGGGCCGAACTTGGAGGGGGCAGAAGGATTATGGGAGGAGGGAGGGGGAACCATGGAGGGAGCAAAACGAGATTTCCACAATGAAACTAGAGGGCAATTATTTTTGAAATGTGCACTTTTTCTACATATATGACAAGCATTAATATCCCCCAAGTATTCTAAAGGGCAAGTAAACGAAGAATCATCAAGTTCGATAACAATTTTAGATGGGAAATCTGCACCAGGATCGAAAGCAACAAGGATTCTCGCATCCAAATGAGGAAGGAGGGTCGGCAAGGAGTCTATTCTTAGAACCCTGCCCAAGGGCTCCATAATTTTGGGGATGCAAGACCAGAGAAACAACGCGACATTTTTTAAATTAACCCACCTAGGGTTTGAGAGGGCCATAATTTCATCATTACAACATTCGGGAGCCCACTTAATAGTTCGAAAACTGGAGTTACTGATCACCCAAAATTGTCTGTCTAGGGCTTTCTTTTGACTATCCGCATCTTTGAAAAAATTTTTAAAAAGGCCTTTTTGAATCATTCTACAATAGATATATTGTAGCCCTAATTTTTTTAACTAGATATCTTGAAGCCATTTATTCATGAATTGCCTAGACGAAATCCTATTTACATCTAGGGCTGCAAGAAAAATAGCCGACTCTCTAAGTCTCCCGATTTCTCTAGAAATAAGAGTTTGGCGAAATGTTGAGTTTAGTGGCAGGAGGAATCTTACCTTCTTGTGGGACAGAATTGGGCGCAACATCTTGGTCGATTTCTGCATCAAATTGGGAGGTCGAATTGGCTACCCTCAAGAGCTTGCTTGAAGGACTTATTGGAATCCATTGCCGAACCAGAGAGAACCGGAGCCGAAGAGGACGAATGGTGTTTGTTTGTAGAAACATAATTCATATCAATTGCCATCTACTGCGCTTGGACGAGCATTAATTATGGGGGCTCCCCAGTGGTGCTTGGGAGTCCCCGTACACCAACTTGGCCTACAACCAAGGAAGCCGAATATCCTACCCTAGTTGCAGAGTGCCTTCCTTCATTCACCATAATAATATAGTTATATCATCTCACAATAATAATATAATTATCACAAAATAATATAATTTTATTATCTTACAATAATAATATAATAATTATACTATCAATCACAATAATCGTATCATCAATATAATTACTATAATATCAATAATTATATTATCACAATTTTATAATAATATAATTATATTATCACACTAATTATAATATAATTATATTATCTCAACCTTTATGTTATCTGTGGGCTTAAAGGAATTCGACCATAGCTATAATAAGATTAACACTCCCTCTTAGCTAGGGAGGAATCCTTCTCGATATTTATATTTAATGAAGCACTTCTTCATTAGGTTGGCCCAAACAAGGATTCAACTATAGCTATAAACATCAACACTCCCTCTTAGCTAGGGAGGAATCCTTCTTGATATTTGAGTCACATAGTGACATCCACCATGGCTACTCCGAGAGGGTGGATCCATCATGGCTACACCCATGAGTGGAAATACAAATGAACACAACCACCATGGCTACTACCATGATTGGTGAAAGAATAGATATCACCTCATCGTGACATCAACCATTATTGTGATGATTGACCACAATGGCTACATTCGTATGTGGAAAGGAAAGATATCACCTCTTTGTGATATCAACCATCATGGATTATCCATAGATATCACCTCACATGATATCCACCATTATGGCTTATATATAGACATCTCCTCACGTAATATCCACCATTATGGCTTATCCATAGATATTACCTCACGTGATATCCACCATTATGGCTTATCCATGATATCACCTTACGAGCTATCAACCATTATTGTGAGATCGTCACCTCACAATTGTTGGCGGCAATATTGTACACGGAAATAAAACTAGTTAATTAAGTTGTAATTGTGTTGGTTAGTTGGCAGCTGAGGGGTGATAGTTGTGGTGCGACGGTTGGTGCTTGCACCCCCTCGACATCTTTATATACTTCGGAATGTAACTTGTAAAGGGAACAACGATTATGAATGGAATAACATCTCTTATATTACATCTAATATCTATGGCATTATTATTCTGCATTACGTGCTTTATCTGTGTACTTTAAGTTATTCACCCGAGAGGGCAAACATTTGGCGCCGTTGCCTAGACGTACTCGGGAACAGAAGACGTGGATGGCGCACAGACACGAGGGTCCTACCCGTTGGTGAGATTAACCCAGAGGCCGACGACGGGCAAACAGAACAATCATCGTGGGACGCAGAGCGTGATGGCAAGAGGCGAAGGGGAAATTGAACCCTATAATAATCCCGACACAATGTTGAGATAAATTGTGGCCAAAAGGAAAAATAATAAAAGTTTTTTTTTGTACATGGCGTGTGCTGACTATGTACGGAAGTGATTTATGCCCAATATATTAAATAAAGATAGAAATAAAAAAGCAGAAACGGACGAGTGGGAGGCCGCATAGAGGGCCTTGATTCTGGAGCAGCAACTAGAATGTAGACGGAGGCTGAGGCAACTTGCCGAAGGACAACCTGCCGAAGGGTGGCCCGAGGGGAACCAAGGAGGTGTCACGGAGGGTGCAGAAGCCGACGGAAATTTCTACGCGTCGCCAGAACACCTTAGGGTGCGGAGCCACGAAGAGTTTCTGGAGGAAACAAGGTTAAGGAGAGATCTAGTCGAAGAGACCCTGGATCGGTTCAGAAACTTATCTCTTACACCACAAAGTGAGGATCACCAAAGGGAACCAAGAGTGGGCGCGGGTGACAACGAAGGGGAGGATAACCGTACGGTAGGTGCCACACTCGGCAGGCAAAACACTGTACCTCCAGTCACCCACGCAGGACACACCACCGACACCGGAGGGACCGAAGGGAGCGGCGCAGTGGCCCAGACACAACCACAACCACCTCCAGGAAGACGACCCCCATCGATGGGGAGTAAACAAAAATTGCCGAAGTTCAATGGCGACGGGAAGGAAGATCCCGTCCGCCATTGTCGAACGTGCGAAACCATATGGTCAGCGAACGGTGTTACTGACCAAGACGAATGGGTAGCACAATTCCCAACAACCTTGAGAAGAGTGGCCATAGGCTGGTACTCAGATATGGACAAGGCCAAAGTCGGCACATGGCCCGACCTGAAGGAGTTTGGGATAGAGTTCCACCTCCTGAGAGATGACAACGAAATAGTCGCCGAGATCTATGGAACGAAGCAGAACAAGAACGAGATTGTCCGAGCCTATAGTCGGCGGCTGAAGGAACTATTGGGAAAAATGGAGAGCCAACCAGCAGATGAGTTGAAAAAGCGATGGTTCGTGGAAGGACTAAAGCATTCCCTCCGAAAGAAGATGAAAATCGTTCCACCTACATCATACGAAGATGCATACAATAGAGCGATGGGTCTCGAGAGCGAGACCAAGACATCGAAGAAAAAGGAGGAGGATAGCTCGTCTGAGTAGGATGACTCGTCATAGGAAAGCAGCAGCGACAGCGAGGTTGGCAAATGGGTGCAAGCGCTCCAGAAAGACATGGAGCAAATGAGGAGGGAATTCAAAACAATGAGAAGCATCGGTCAGACCGAAGGGGACATATGGTGCACTAAGTGCAAAGAGGAGGGGCACACAAAGAGTACTTGCCCGAAGAAGGCATTCTGCGAGATTTGCCAAGTGATGGGACACTCCACCAAGGAGTGCCCATACAACATGAAAACCCGGAATACGCAAATTAACCAGGCGCTGTTCACGGAGCAGGCCACAATGTCCGCACCGGTGGGTACGGGCCAACAAGCGAACAACAATGCAACCTCGGGCGGCTACTGAGATAACCGATGGGGAGGACGAAACAACAATAACAACACAAGGAGCCGGATCCAATACGACTCCAAAGGTCGATCGATGGTACAATGCAGAGTGTGCAGCCAGTGGGGGCACTTCGCCCGAGATTGCCCGAAGGGAGAGGCCACACAATATTTGTGCAAATGGTGCAGACCGGGAGACCACGAAGATGCCACCTGCCCGAAGTCCGGCGTCAACTTGCTCAATGTCGAGGAAACCAAAGAAGAGGAAGTGCTGGCTGTAACCCGCGCCCAAACCAGACACGCAATGTGCCCAGACCCAGAGATGGAGAAGCGAAGGGCACGGGAAGCACGGGAAGAAATTGAGAAAGAGATACGAGAAAGGGCGAAGGCGAAGGGTACGGTGAGTACTTCCAGCTGACCGGAGGCGGAGGATGCTATAATAAATCAAATTTTAGAATTAAAACTGGAGGTGCTTGTGAAGGTACACGACCTCCTCCAAACGATGCCTCAATTACGAACAACGTTGCTGAATAATCTCTCCCAACCACGCACCAATACCAACCACCGCATAGATGTTCCTGGGGGGTCTACAATAGACCCCATGCTGCTAGTAGTTAACACTGGAAGGAACCCGGCCATTGTGGAGATGGGTATCCTTGGCACCATTCTAACTGATACCATCGTTGATGGTGGATTAGGAGTGAATGTTCTTCTAGAAGAAACCTGGCGGAAGCTGGGGAAGCTGATGTTGTGGCCATCTACATTCAATTTGCTCGGAGCAGATCAACATGGAATCAAACCCATCGGGACACTGATGGGCCAACAAGTTACCATCGGGACGCAACCCTTCATACTGGACTTCTTGGTAATCCCACTAAAGAAAAAAGGGTATGATGCGATCTTCGGGAGAGGGTGGTTGGTGGCAGCCAAGGCCACCCACAACTGGAAGAAGAACACTCTGTCTATGGAGAATGGAGGAAGGAAGTTTATCATAGACCTCAGGACACAGTTGGTTAGTGAGGAACTGGCATCATCTTCGGAATCGGAGGGTTAAGGAGAAGGCAACCTGAGGAACGAAGGATGAGGCTGCAAGGAGGCCAACGACGAAGGGATTCTCAAACTAGGAGAGTGCTTCGAGGATGAAACGGGGTCATTGAATGGGCTCTTCCACTGGCAGATGGAGGATTATGAAATGTTCCAGAGCTACAGGCTCGAAGTAGAGGAACCAGAGCAAGTAACAGAGGAGGTGTACCTGCCAGAATACATAGAATATTGGAAGGGAGACGCCCCAAACCTCGATGATGTAGATAATCCCAAGATTATTGGCAACGATTGGAACCCTGTGTGGAAGGCCGCAGCCTTCAAAATCCTTATTATTCTTCTTCTTCTTCTTATGTACGGGAAGGAGACCGTGGTCCCTGTAGAAGTTGTGGTTCCAGGTCTTCGGATGGCCATTGAAAATAGACTTGCCACCAATGGGTCCAAATTGAAACTCTACCACAAGAAGCACGCAGGGGACCCGAGAGGTCAGAAGGACACCCAAGAGTCCGGAGGGGAACCCGATAGGATGGAAGGGGACTCGAGAAGCCGGGTAGGCGACTTGAGAGCCACGGGACCAATGCGGGAGATTCTTGGGTGAGGAAAACCGAGAAGGATGAAGGGCGATCCTAGAGACAGGGGACTCGAGCCAACAATTCTCTAGACAACTAAATTAGGAAATTGGAAAAAAAAAAAAAAAAAAAAACACTGTACGGTCGTACAGGTTCGTACGATTGGTAAAAATATATATTAAAAAAACAACAACAACCGTACGGTCCGTACGACGATCGTACGAGAGAAAAGAAAAAAACAAAGAAGAAGGTGCACGATGGTGGGGGCCACCATACGGTGGAGCCACCGTGCGGTGGAACCACCGAATAGTGGGACCACCGTGCGGTGGACCACCAACGGTGGAACCACCAATCGGTGGGACCACCGTGTGGTGGATACCATCGTGGGTGGACACCCGCACATAAAAGCCCCGCATAAGTCCGCACACGCAAAGGAGAAGAAATAAAAACCCCGCATAAGTCCGCACACGCAAAAGAGAAGAAATAAAAACCCCGCAGAAAGAAAGACACGCAGCCCATGCCAAACAAAAAACGGACGAAGAGAAAAAAAGGAGAGACGCACACAGCAACGCTGTACCACACAAACAAACACAGCCGTACGGTGGAGGGGTGTTCACCGCACGGGAAGGTGGCCGTACGATTGGAGGTGTCAGTGCTGTTGTTGACCGTACGGGGAGAGGTTGTATGGTTGGGGTGCCATCGGGGACATTACAGTGGACAAAAAAAACGACGACGACCAGATTGAAAAATTATTCGATGACATCTGGAGCCAGGACGCTGAAAATATTAGAGTGGAGAAGAAGGGTTTTGACATCTTAAAATATCACAGAAATGCTGCCCCTCGACCCCGCTGGGGCGCTGCCCTAGACCCCGCTAGGGGCACTGCCCCCAGACCCCCAATTTATTTTTGAGCTACAATACACTTTTTGAGTTGGGTGAAGGGCATTAGAGAAGGCACGGTAAGTGTTGGGTTGTTCCGTACTATGAGAAAGAAGCCTGCAGCTAAGCATTGGCGGGGAAGCCATAAGCCGTAGAGGGAGATGGATTTGGAGGTTGCGAACAAGGGAAGGCATTGCAAGAACGCAAAGTCATACGACACTAGAGAGTTATTCAATTCAGTTATCAGCCTTTAGGGAGTGTGATGGTGGATTTGAGGTGTCTCGTAGCCTTTGTGACAGAGGGTTGTGGCCACCTCCAAGCATGAATGGTACGCTTTGAGGAACTCGAATTATGTCTCGGCTGGACGTGAGGTTGCCTTGGTGGATGCACAAAGGGCTCGGGAGGAGCTGACCACCAAGTTGGAGGCAGAAGTAGCGTGAGACTTAGCTTAGCGTACCTAGGAGTTGGATGCCGAGAGGGCAGCGCGGGTGGCTATCGAGGACAAATTGGCTAGGGAGACAGTATCATTTGAGTAGCAGTTGGTGGAGGCTGAGACTGAAAAGCATGTTTTGCAGACAAGTTTGGTTTAGGCACAGGAGGATTGTGATGTCAAAGGACGCACTAATGGTGGAATCCGCACTTGAGCATCGGATGGTAGTAGAAAAGGGTTTTCAGGCGAGGTCGCAGCAGGTGTATAAGTTCCAAGCTCGACTGGCATTAGCAGTTCTGTTTAATGTCATCTCTATTTTGTATTAAGTCGTCCGGAGACTTCTTTTCTTTTGGGGGGGATGATGTTGGCGGCAATATTGTACACGGAAATAAAACTAGTTAATTAAGTTGTAATTGTGTTGGTTAGTTGGCAGCCGAGGGGTGGCAGTTGCGGTGCGGCGGTTGGCGCTCGCACCCCCTCGGCATCTTTATATACTTCGGAATGTAACTTGTAAAGGGAACAACGATTATGAATGGAATAACATCTCTTATATTACATCTGATATCTATGGCATTATTATTTTGCATTACGTGCTTTATCTGTGTACTTTAAGTTATTCACCCGAGAGGGCAAACAACAATGATGGTAAGATGCACAAGTGTTCATCACTGTGAGATCGTCAATTCACAATGATATTCACCATGGCTCATCCAGAGGGTAAACACACAAGTACAAGAAAATCACCATGGACTCTCTCACGTGATGTTGTCATGGCGTCACACACATGACATCCACCATGAACCATATCAGAGGGTGGAGATTAGGGCTTACACCTCAAGTCTCTCTCAAGGAGAAATGCATTAACAAGAGTTTACACTTTAAAATTCTCTCTCAAAGAGAAGAAAGCATTAGTATAAAATATAAATATATATCAATGATGCTAAGACTCAGTCTCAACTAGGGCTTCATTTTCCACCATACCAAGCTTATCTTGAAAGTACACACACTTTATCTTGGAGAGAGGCTTGGGGAGAATGTCTGTCGTCTGCTCATTAATGCTAATTTATCTCAGCTGAATAGCATTCCTTTGCACCATATCTCTAATATAGTGATATTGGATTTCCACATGCTTTGTCCTATTATGAAATACAAGATTGGAGTCTGCATCACACTTGGTGAGTCCCAAGCTCACCAAGTATCCGTCTATTTAGGAATATCACGACCTAGGAGTCAGCATAAAGGCCTTCCAACCTACATACATGGGACTCCATCCCATGAATTATAATCCTCTGATGATCACTAGAGAAACCATCTCGACATGGTCTACTCCCTTTGAACCAATATGACCAAGATCCTTATATGTCAACCGAAGCACATCCTCTTAGCTGCTCCCTCTGAAGCTGAAATGTCAAGCTCCCTCTGAATGTTAATTCTTTCTCTTCGAAGAAACTGTTTGTGATGGCAATCTGTATAGGTTCTCCCTCTTCAAGAGATGTCTCCATTTATGTGCCACCAACTTAGTCCCAAAGCAGCAGGCTGTGTGTCCATTCTTCACCTTGTGTGACTTCCTTACAGGATGCATCAAGTTCTTTCTCCCTTGAATGTAATCTCTCATCATCCTTTTTGCTCCTCGATCTGTCCTAGAAACATTTAGAGGGATTACTAATAGTTCATAGAATCCACCTTTCCCGAATAGAAATATCAATGCTAGAAGCATACACGATTTACTATTCCAATGCATGAATTAGTAACTACATAAAAGATTCATGAACATTATTGAATGATATAATCATATATAAAAATACCTATCTCTTTATTGTCAGCACCCATTAGTCCTGTAGCTGTGTCTCATCTTTTCGTCCACAGGGACTGAGACACATAGTCCAGGAACATCGCCCTCCACACCAAGCCTTTCTGAGTGCTAGAACTCATGCCAAGGGTCTGGAAGTTACACCAGATCTAAAGATGATAACAAACTTGAAATGGATGAACCCACTATTTGTAACTCATGTACAAGCTTCCCAACCTTAGGCAAGCTCTCTTCAATGCAAATCTCAAGCCTAGACCTCATGAGAAGGCTGCAACAGGATCACGTATGGCAGATATGAGTCACATAGCCTCATGTCCTTCATAAACCCTCATAAATATGCTACAGGTTCTGATGTAATCTTCAGCCTTTGATATATTATGTATTTGATAATGGGCCTTCGGCCTTTGCTCTTATGAGAAATCCAATACTAGATGATAAACCAAATATATCCAATTCCCCACATAATACATACTTGTGTAAGTGTATTCTTTTACTTCCATATTTTTTTATTATTGTTATTTTTTTCTTAATTTCTACAATCTGATCACAGGTCTGCCATAGAACTCTCTTCACAGGTTTGACAAAATATTGCTTGTATCAATGTGAGGTTCAATCAGCTGTACAAAATTTTCAATCCCACAATCTGCTACACACTTCCACACGTACTGTTATCAATATTTAGTTCTTGAAACTGCTACAGAAGACCTCTCAAACTGTCATCAACATGCTCTCGGTCTTTTTGATGCTGCACGCAATGTATTCTGTACTCCACAGTTATGTCTAAGCACACTTCAACATAATATACAGCTGCTCCCTTATAAGAACACTCGGTTCATCATAGATTCAGGCTAGAATATAATTCTTGTTTGCACGACACTCTAACCACGTCCCCATAGATGGAAAACTTCCAAGACATCGTATCTTATTTTTATAACCACAAAATGAGCAAAATATCGAACCTATGTAATGAAACCCCTTTTTTTTAAGTAAATAGGCCACAATGCCATGCCTTCTTAATGTCTTCATGCGGAACAGAAATTACCCACCGCTTAGTAAAATTAAACACAAAAATATACCCGATATTGAGTCTTTCTAATGAAGACCATAGCTGACATAATACCGCAACCTTCAATAATGCAAAACCTTGATATAGTACCCATAACGTATGCTTAAGCGTATTTGCCAATGGTGTCTATATCGAAATTGTAAGAAAATAGAGGCTCACGCCACGGCCTTTTCCAGAGTTATATGTCCTGTGTGATATAAACATTATAATTCGTTTACATTGTAATACCCAAGCTGTCACGAATATATCATTACCACCAAGTGTATCTCCTTTGAATATGTTGCTCCTTAGCAGAATTGATACCTGATGGCTGTTTGATAATTATGATGGTATGAACAAAGCATTTTGTATTCTTATTTTCAGAATCGGTCCCTCAGTAGAGACAGATATATCACATCATCCGAATTATATCACACTACTCCAATAAATTCCACGATATCAGCGAACATTAATCTTTCAAAACCCATGCACATTCCATATTGATTCGTCCTTATAGTGGTCACTTGAATATGTTTAATTTCGTTCAACCTATGGAATAAAGTGTCCCTCAAGCCATCGTACATCCAACATAGGAAATAGTATTTGCCATCGTATCTTCGTCTAGTTTGTGTTGTTTTTATGTCGTGACCATATGAATAAGATGCTCTTGTACATTCATCCCCGCATACAATGGCACCTTTCATGACTCACGATGATTCTCTTAATCACGGCTAGAGAAATATTGGACGACGACTCTAAAGATTCAAATCCTGTCAAAGATTGCTCAATACTCTATATTGATCTGCGATGACTCCAAACACTAGTGCCCAAGGAATAGAGCCCACTTTCTGTGATTTAATCTTCTGATCATATTTGGTGATACACATCTGAATGTGCATTCCTTTGATGCCGAATTCCATTTTGAGACAAGGCAATTCTAATACTCCAGTTGATCTTCATTAGGTTGTAATTCCAAGAAACTGATTCGATTGTTGTATAAGCCTGGATCGGAACTTGCTGTGATACCATGTTGAATTTTAAATGCTTGTTTAACCATGGGCAATGATTTGCCCTCCCAACCATGGACAATTCTCAATTGTCTCCCCCGAGCATCTTGGTATGTCAATCTGCAATTGTATTCCATTGTTATTATCCCTTATTGAATGAGATCACATATCTCATTATATGTGCGAGAGGTGACTTTTCACCAAGGGTCACCACACTTCACACATGTGACCCGATTAATTTAATAATTATATTATTACATAATAATATAGTTATATCATCTCACAATAATAATATAATTATCACATAATAATATAATTTTATTATCTTACAATAATAATATAATAATTATATTATCAATATAATTATTATATTATCAATCACAATAATTGTAACATGCTAAAATTTAAAAGAAACATTTGTACAATATATAACTTGGAAAAACGAAACTAGCCGTTACAAATATAACCGTTAGCGTGATCATTTTCAAACTTAACATAAAAGGAAGAGATTTAAAAAAACAAACCAAAAAAAAACAAAAGATAACAATAACTGGAAGTAATTACATTGAACTAAATCAAACATATACGTAAAATAAGGAAATAAACAACAATGCATTAAATGAAAGAGAGAGAGGGTTTAGAGAGTACATTTCAACTGATGTTAACATTCTGAACTTCATAACTCTGTCATGATACCAGTGAGGAGGGAAAGTATCATTAGGGCGTTTTTCCACCCAACCACAGACTATCTAGTCCCCTGTGCCATATCCAACTGGATTGGCCCGACCCTTCGCAGGGAGGTAACGAAAAGTGGAACTCAATGCCATCTGAGACTTGGTGTTAGGACCTGCATGCATTAGTCGGTCATACACTAAGGGTTATTAAAATAATATCTTCAGTAGATTTGCTTCTATTATGTTTAATGGTCAATATATTGTAAATCTTGTATAATTAGTTTCTTTCTAATTTTGATGATCCTTTCTTATTAGAAACATCGTGTCTTGTAACTCTATTTAATGATCGCTTTGATCATTAGTAAATACATAAAATTTTACCAATTACATTTGTAATATGGTATCAGAGCTATAGGTGAATTTTTCGAAATTTTTTCTTTTTTGGAAATTTTCGAAATTATTTAGTTCATCCTTAAGGGCTTTCGTCTGCAAAAATCATGATTTGTCTTCACGGGTTTGTTCCGAGGATTTTTTTCCTCTACCCACGTTTGTTTGCTAACTCAGAAAACGCGATTTTTCGCGTCCGTTTTTTTGGGTCTGTGCTTTTCGCGCCCATTGTTGGCCCTCATACAGCCCACGCGATTTTATTTCTTTTCCTGGGGGTTTTAATGCGATTCTTGTTCGCGTTTTCTGCTTTTCACCCATTCGGTATGGCGTCGTTATTCACGCCGTCGCGATTTCTCGCGATCTGTGGTTGTTTTGCCGACAATTTGTGTGTGCGTGACATCGATTTTCGACGCGATTTCACATTTGTTTATTTCCGTGAGACAGAGTTCGGGTTTACAATGCGATTTTTCCACACCTCCAGCTTTCTGCCAAACACGATATCCTGGTGAATATGCATTCTCCTCTCGTGCCCGTTCTACTTAGCACATGGTCATTGCCCATGATTTCTATTTGGCAACACTGCGTGTTCTGCTTTTGCCGCCTAAGGGTTTATTTCGAACCCTTTGTTTTGCTCTCTGCGGCCCACGATTTTCATAAAATAAAAATCAGAGACGGGTTTTTTGTCAGCTTTTCTGGGTCCCTGTCAAATTTTTTTGGGTCCTCCAGAAATCCGTACACTGAGATCCGTGCTGAAATATTTTTTTGAAATCTGCCTCGAAATCAGTGCTAGTCTTCTGCCTCTGTTTTCTTGCACGCGTTGCGTTTATACGATTTCATGCGCTTTTTTTGCCTCGATATTTGTGCCATTATTTGGTCAACCAGCTTTGACCTCAGTTTTCAGCAATGGCATCTTTGATGAATATTTTGCTCGAGGGCAGTTAGAAATTCAATGGCAAAAATTATAACACCTGGAAACAGTGGATGCTCACCATTTTTGAGTATCGTCATCGTGTTATTGATCAGTTAGTTCTTGGACAGGCCACCCGTCCCTCTGCAGCAAGTCCTGACCAGACAAAGTTTGATGAACAAAATCATGAAGCAATCATGCTCATCAAGCTCTCAGTGACCGACGATCAACTTCCTCAGATACCTTCTGGCAACATACTTGTCGAGATATGGGAGCATCTCAAGACGTTGCATGAAACGTCTGATAAGAGCAGAGCCTTCTTTCTGAAGAATATGCTCTTTTCTATTGTCATGGATGAGAGGAAATCTCTTCAGGATCACCTCAATCGGATCAAGGAAATCCATGACCAGTTGGAAGCCATCAATTGGAAAATGGAGGAGGACATGGTCGTGATAACTCTGAAGAGCTTACCAAAGTCCTACGAGCATTTTGTCGAAACTCTCAACATCACCTCAACTGGTGTTGATCTGAAGTTCGTTGATCTCTGTGCTAAACTTCTGCAGCAGGATCGGTGGAAGCAGTAGTTCGGCAGTGGTCCTAGCTCATCCTCTTCAGAACAAGCATTCCCAACTAAATCCTTTCAGAAGGATAAAAGCAAATCTCAACCTTCCCAGCCTTATCAGCACAAGAACTCTGCTCCGTCATCAGAAGGCTTGAAGAAAAAAAATGTTCAGTGCAATTACTGCCATAAATTTGGTCACATGAAGCTTGAGCGCCGTAAGCGCTTGGCTGCACAGGCTAAGCAAAGTAGTTCGCAGCCGAAAGCACATGTAGCAGAGCACACTGAGCAAAGCGAGTCTGCCTTTTACGCCTTCATGGCTAAAAGACTTGCATACCAAGTCAAATCCTCTGCTTGGTATATAGATTCAGGGGCCGCACGCCACTTCACTCATTGCCGAGATTGGTTCACTGATTTTCAGCCGTACTCAAGTTCAGTTATCTTTGGAGGGGAAGTGTACACCGTTGTCGGAAAGGGCAATGTACAGATTCAGTCTGGTGGGAGGAAATTAATTTTCCTCAATGTGTACTATGTTCCAAGAATGGAACTCAACCTTCTTTCAGTCAGTCAAATTCTGAGACATTCTCCTCGGCTAGTTGTGACCTTCAGTTCACATCATTGTAGTATCATTGATCGGGAGACTCAGACAACTGTTGCTATGGGTCTTGAGGATCATGGTCTATTTAGACTAGTTGATTCTGGTGATTCTCCGGAGCTTGCCATAGCAGCCAAGCGCTCCTCTGTTAGTACACTCTGGCATTAGTGGTATGGGCACTTGAATGTGCACTATCTTTCTCAGCTTGTTCGAGAAGATCTTGTCATTGGATTGCCAGAAATCCAGACCCAGAACCTTGGAGTTTGTGGAGCATGTCAGGCTGGCAGGCAGCATCGGACTCTATTTTCGGATGGCGACTCTTGGAGAGCCTCTAAGGTACTACAACTGGTCCATGCTGATATTTGTGGACCTATGGCTACTCCTTCTGTCACTGGGTCCAGGTATTTTCTACTTTTTGTTGATGATTTTAGTAGAAAATTGTGGGTGTATTTTCTTCATCAGAAATTAGAGGTTTTTGCTATGTTTCAAAAATTTAAAGCATTAGTTGAAAAAGAGTCTGGTAATCATATTGTAACTCTTTGGTTTGATAATGGGGGAGAATTATGTTCTTTTGCTTTCTCCCATTTCTGTGCACAACATGGCATCAAGCGCCAACTCACTACACCTTACTCCCCTCAATAAAACGGTGTTGTTGAGCGGAGAAACCGCACGATTACCGAAATGGCTCGGTCTATGCTTGAACACAAGAGTGTTTCGAAGAAATTTTGGGCTGAAGTAGTTAATATTGCAATCTATCTTCTTAATCGGTCTCCTACTGTGTCTGTCAAGAAGAAGACTCCAAAAGAGGCCTGGTCAGACCGCAAGCCTGGAATCAGTCACCCGAAGGTTTTTGGCTCCACTGCCTTTGTTTGGATCCCTGATGCAAAACGCACCAAGTTGGATGCCAAGAGTTAGAAACTTATGCACACCGGCTACAGTGATAATCACAAAGCCTACCACCTGGTTGATATTGAGACAGATCGTGTCATCTTCAGTCGGGACGTGGTTTTTGATGAGGGTCGAGGGCCATTTCAGCTCTCTCCTCTCGTTGTGTTTTCAGAGGATCCACCTTTGAAGGCTTCAGACTTGGGTGTCCGTCTTCCCTTAGGTCCACCAAATGGGAGGGTTCCAACTGTTACAACTCCCACACCTTCACCAGTTCCTTCTCCTGCAGGATCAGCTAGACATGCAGTTGCACCACCTGATTTTCCACAAGATTCATCTGATCTTTTGTTAAATGAACCTGATCCTGTTGCACCTCTTGCATCTGATGTTGGCACTTCTACTCTCCGGCCTAAATGGTGGGCTAAGACACTTGCTGATCTTCATGATGATGAGCTCATCGATGGTAGAACTGCTCGAAAAAAGAGCAAACAACCTGATTATGTAAATTTTGCTCTCATGGCCAACATTAACAGTGTGTATGAACGTCAATCATACACAGAGGCGAAAGGGATACTTGAGTGGGAACACGCTACGGCAACTGAGCACCAGAGCTTGCTGAAAAATAACACTTGGGTTCTGTCAGATCTTCCTCCAGGCAAGAAACCCATTGGGCGCAAATGGGTCTATAAAGTCAAATACAAGGCTGATGGTACTTTAGATAAGTTCAAGGCTTGTCTTGTGGCCAAAGGCTTTTCTCAGCGTGCAGGATTGATTACGAGGAAACCTTTGCTCCGGCTGCAAAGATGAGCACCATCAGATTAGTCCTAGCCATGGCAGCACAGTATGGCTGGAAGGTCCATCAGACGGACGTCAATAGTGCCTTCCTGAACCGTGAGTTACAGGAAGAGGTCTACATGACACAACCTCCTGGATTCAAGGTTGCCGACAAAGAACACCAGGTTTTCAAACTGGTGAAAGCACTCTATGGCCTGAAACAAGCTCCTCGGGCATGGTACATAAAAATTGATAAGTACCTCACAGATCAAGGTTTCCAGAGGAGTCCTTTTGACTTAAATTTGTATGTCAAGGCTAATATCATCATTCTAGTTATTTATGTTGATGATCTGATCATCACTGGCAGCTCAACATATTTGGTTCAGGGAATCAAACATAATATATGCCAGTCTTTTGACATGACTGACCTTGGGCTTTTGCACTATTGCCTAGGTGTTGAGGTTTGGCAATAGTCTCATGGCATATTCATTTCTCAGTCCAAATATGCCAAGGCTCTGCTAGACAAGTTCAGAATGTAGGATTGCAAACCTGCATCTACACCTATGGAGAGAGGCCTGAAGTTGTCGGCCAAATCCGGTTCTCCAGTTGATAATGAATCCGACTTCAGGCAACTAGTGGGCAGTTTAATCTATCTCACCTCCACTAGACTTGATCTGAGCTATGCAGTGGGCTACATATCCCGCTTCATGACAACCCCTACATCTAAACACTGGGCTACAACGAGGCGAATCCTGCGCTATGTCAAGGGCACTTCAGACTTTGGTATCCTTTATGGACAGACCAAAGATCCCAAACTCATTGGGTTCATAGATTCGGATTGGGTGGGCTTTGTTGATGACATAAAGTCTACTTCCGGATATGTCTTCAGTTTGGGCACAGGTGCTATCACTTGGACCAGTAAGAAGCAACAGGCCGTAACTCTTTCCTCGACTGAAGCTGAATATCGAGGAACTATCAAAGCAACTTGTGAGGTAGTTTGGCTTCGATGAATGCTTTTAGACATCCAACTATCTTAGGCCGGTCCTACACCCCTCTACTGTGACAATCAAGGGGTGTTGAAACTCGCAAAGAATCCAGTCTTCCATGAGAGAACCAACCATGTTGAGCTTCATTGTCACTTCATCCACAAGCTGGTTGAAGATGGATCCATGGACTTGTAGTATGTTCCTACAGAGCACCAGACTGCAGATATCCTCACCAAGTCCCTTCTTCTTGATAAGTTTGTTAAGTTTAGGGGGCTGCTTGGTGTAATAGATAGATTGACCATTGAGGGAGGGTATTAGAATAATATCTTCAGTATATTTGCTTCTATTATGTTTAATGGTCAATATATTGTAAATCTTGTATAATTAGCTTCTTTCTAATTTTGACGATCGTTTCTTATTAGAAACATCGTGTCTTGTAACTCTATTTAATGATCGCTTTGATCATTAGTAAATACATAAAATTTTACCAATTACATTTGTAATAAGGGTAACTCCCCACTAGCATGACGCTCCTGACTAGAGGTGTATCTGGTACTAATGATCAGATGAATGCATGCATTATGCAACACCACCTTGGCCAAGGTTTTACACTGCAAGCACGAATTAACGCGCTCTCAATGATCACACCCTTCTCGGCATGGATCAAGGAGTTCGACTGAACTCATATAGGAACTAAGACCGTATGTATGTTTAAATTCTCATTTGTTATCAGCTCTAGTACTTTTAAAGTTACTGTTTATTTCTCCTCGTTAAAGATTGCAATGATTTGTGATGGTCCAACTAAATCCCTAGCATGGGAAAATAGGGGGCATAAGAACCGCCAATTTTACATCCAACTCATAAGTATGGAATATAAACTTTGCCTGACATGACTCTGCTGTCCTAGGCATCTTGAGAGTAATCTCTCAATGGTGATGCTAACTGCATCGAAAGTACAACGGTGCCCTTCTACCCTCTATCTTCCAAGGCTAGGGTATTAGTTAATTTCATTAACTATCGATGGTAATCTCAATTAGAAAGATCGCTTGATACTGCTGTTTAATGTATTTCAGTCTTAGATAAATTTGGAATGCTCATTTAAGAGGTAAGTAATCTTCTTATTCAGGTCAAGGAAGAGCACCCTTCCTTATTTGTGAGGTAAGTTATAAATCTTTACTAATCCACCCTGTTGTTTATCCGTTAATAACTATGCTGATATATACTTACCAGTGCATGTTAATGTACATGTACAAGGGTACACATGTACAAATACTTTCACATACACGTTAAGTATAACCAGTTATAAACCATACTGGTATATACTTACCGATATATGTCAATGTACATGTACAAGTATACTCCTGTACCCGCACCTTCACATGTACGTTAAGTACTTTCAGATGCCTCAGATTTAGAGCTTAATTTACTTAAAACAAACTTAACGACTACCCTTATTTGAGGGTTTCTAAATAATTAACTCAAATTCCAAGAAGACTGCTGCTACAGTCTAAAGGTTACAACAATGAGAGTATAATTTTACATCCAGACATAGTGAAGAATGTTTAGCCAGAAGTTCTATAAAAGAACTCAGAAATTTACATAATATCCCAAATTTCATGATGGAGCAGAGATTCTGTGGATAAGATTTTTATTTCAGTCTATAGTTCAACTGAGTGAAACATGTAAATCTAACACATAGACCTGCAGTTTATCTTTACACAAATATATCTACATTTAGAGATATATAGACACACTTAAAGGTGTATTAATATATATATGAACATGGACCTACTATTTACTGTTTTAATACCAGTTATACTTGCTATACTTGTTGAAGAATTTATACCTCCTAACCGGTATGGCATAACAACAGTATTCCCACCATAGGGGTATTTGGGTAAATCATAGAAAATGCATACTCGAACTGTACATACAGCTGTAAATGTATATATATATGTTTTATATAACATACAAAAAGAAGAACTGGTTAAAATCTTTCAAACCCTTCTTAAATTTCAAACTCAGAATTAATTCTGGAAATAATAGCCGAAAATCAGAAGTGCAGGTTCTTTTATCCTTTCTCATTTTACATCAGACTTGCAGAGACCGATGTATAGGTTTCTATACACATATTTATATATACCTTTAAGTATATACAAATATATACGTATATAAACCTATTACATCTTCTCATAGTAAAAGAAAATGCAGTCACAACTATAAAAACCCTTCTTCATAGGTTATGAGCAGATTTAGAAGAATAAAATTTACTTCCTATACTTCTTATAGGAAAAACCAAATATCTAACACTTGATACAATAACACAAATTGATATATCTCGGCATTCCACTTACTTCCATTCCCATGTCACTATACTTCGAAATTTAAGAAGCAATGAAGGAATATTAACCAAAATCGCAGGGTTGGGTATGATTACATGACCTGTAAAAGGAAGAAAAACGTCGAATGTATTCTTGCAGCCTATCCCTTGTCAAACCCTCAGTTTTGGAAACACACAACAGAAGAAAAGAAATTCACAGAGCATAACCCTTATTTCCATGGCTGCCAGGAGTATGAATGAATCCTTCTTTTCCCATATTGTTTAAGTATGTGAAAAACGTTTTCCCTTGTTGTCAAACGCCTTAATACCAGGCGATTTCACGAAACATCCGGGAAGAGTCACGCGAAAATCATTACATTCCCTCACGTGTTCAGCATTTTGGCTTCCTAAAGAAGCTTCTCAGCACACAAAAATAATGCCCGTGAAAAAAATATCTTCCCTCTATTCTTCATATCATATGAAGTATTCATCATAAATTAAGTCTCTCTCTGTCTTTTAGATGCCCGATAGAAAATTATAACTTTTCATATCCATAAAAGAATTAACTTCGAATTCATTTATACCTCCAAATAAATCAAGGTTAGGCGATAATAATGTTTTATATGCCTATCGTTTTTTTTTATAAAACAAACTTTCGATAACTTGGCCAATAAAATATATCGTTTCCAAGTGATATACAAGTTCAATGAATCACACCATGAAGGGGCTGAAATATTTGTTTTATTAACTTGCTATGTGCCACTTAATACACTTTGTGGCTTAGGTAAAAGTTTTCAAATTTATTATATGATAAGGCATTCCCTTTAATTTCATTTACTTGTCTTATTGAAATTGCCAAATAAAGTTGGCTAGATATTAATTTATTTATAATAAACCTTGTCTATGCATGATAATTAATTGTGATTTAAATATACATATTCATATATATTTATATATATACAACTTATATATCTTATGTATACCTGACTGCGGGAGCACGTATACGGTCGTGTATACGTACTCTTGTACCCATGTATTCACATAAGATATATATTCGATATATATATACATATATATAAATATATATACGATATAAACATTAGTCACTGCAAATTTGATTAATAATTAATAAAATAATTAATTAACGATAATTAATAAAAATAATAACGTATAACCTCGAAAAGCAACAAAACCTAGGGTTATGAACCCTAAGATTTCTGCGCGGACCATCTAGGTTACTTGACGCAATGGCTAACAAGGTTTGAAAAGGTCAACATAAGTTTACCTGACTCAGGTTAGGGTTTTCAGACGACGTTGAGTTCTTTCTTTCCCTTACCTCTCGACTTGATGATACTTTCCCTCCCTTCGCGGAGGACTATGGTCTCCTGCACACACTTGGCCAATGAATTAGTTAGATCCAGATCTTGTCCTGTTCTGACAATTCATAATTCATTGACAAAGGTAAAACATTATATCACAATGTTAACTGTAAATTCATCAATTAATCAAGTAAAGTCCATTAAATCATCATTATAAGCATAATTGACATCATTCCCATATGCATAATCATCTGAACATATTCGTCAATTAAAGCATGAAAAACTAGGGCATGTTAAACATCTTGCAAGTGTATCATAAATGCACTAGGGTAAACATGTATCAGGGCGTAAATATTGCATATTAACAACTAGGGCACAAGTGGGATGTAACAATAATTGTATCATCAATATAATTATTATAATATCAATAATTATATTATTACAATATTATAATAATATAATTATATTTTCACACTAATTATAATAATTATATTATCTCAACCTTTATGTTATCTATGTCGGCCTGAAGGAATCTGACCATAGCTATAATAACATTAACACTCCATCTTAGCTAGGGAGGAATCCTTCTCGATATTTATATTTAACGAAGCACTTCTTCATTAGGTCGGCCCAAACAAGGATTCAACTTTACCTTAAACATCAACAAAACTCACACAGAAAACCCATCCAGACACTAGATCGCATGAAGATGAAGCACGATCCATGATGCAATTTGAAGAAACGTAGCTAGCAAAAATCGTGGTTTTTAAACTTGTGATTCTCAATAGACGTCGCATGATCTGCTATGTACAAACCCTTCAACCTTGTCAGAATTGTGCAAATTGAAAGAAACTTTCAATTGGCTTCATTTTTTTTTCTAAACAAACCCACAATTTTTATTTTTAAAAAAAAAATTGAAAAAAAACTTATTAAAAATTTCACAAAATTTATAGGATCTGACTACGAGTTTTTTAATTCAAAAAATGGCCAAAATTTTTTAACCTCTGCTCTGATACCATGAAATGGTATGCATTAATTAATTATGAAGATGAAAGGATACATATAAGCAATTACAAGACGATGTTTCTAAACGAAACAATCGTGAACGAAAGACTTGAAATATAAACTAACTAAAACAACTAAATATTACATAATGACCATTAAATATACATTAATTACTTTAATAGATGCCTACTAAATCCATTTTGTAGCAAATGTTCATTAATTTAAATATACCAAGCTCTCGGAACTCGTTTGAGACCATAGAGAGACTTTACAAGTTTGCATACCTTTTCTTCTTTACTAGGTGCAATATATCCCCTTTGATTGGATCGTATAATTGGGAAATGCACTTTCTATCGAAATTGTGTAGCTAAGCAAAAATCATTTTGATGGTTTTAATCTTTGCTATGGGAGTGAATGTTTCTTCATAACCATTCCCTTCTTTTTGGGGCATATCCCTTAGCCACAAGTCTAGCCTTATGTTTATTTATACTACTATCTTCCTTATACTTATTCTTAAAGATCCATTTATATCCAATGGCTTTCTTATTTGGTGGTAGATCAACAATCTCCCGAGTGTCATTTTTCATTAGAGATTGATACTCTAGTGCTTCTTGAAAATTAAATGGTATTATCAACAATTGAATTCATTAGTGCTAGATTTACCTCATTGCGAGCTATGCCACAAGTCCTTGATTTTGAAGTTGAAGTGTCTAGGACTGATCTAGTTTTGCATCATTAATGGCAATACTTTACCACTTGGACATAGGTCTTTTGACACTTGTGGGTGTCAAATTAGATTGACTATCAACACTCCCATTCAAGTTGAAAATAGGAGCACTATATGGAGCAGGTGATAATGTGGGAGAACTTAACTCACTGTTCTCATAAAAATGAAATCTCTACTGATGTATATCTTCTTTGTTTTAGGATCCTTAAGACAAATTGCCTTAGACTTTATAACCAAGAAAAATACATTTCATAGATTTTTCATCAAGCTTCTTTCTTTGTTGCTTAGGAATGTGTATATATGTTAAGCAACCCAATACACACAAATGAGAGATAGATGGCTTTACCCCTACTAGGCTGCTTCTTGTGTGATGCCATCAAGTACTTTGGTTGGTGTGTGAATCAAAAAGTTAAAATGTTGTGTGCATAACCTCATAACAATCTGCCAATTCCAAGTGAGAATCCTTCAACATGCTACGTACCATCTCGAATCTCCATGATGATGCAATTAAGTCATTCAGGAACTCCATTTTGTTGAGGTGTGTGGTGTAGCTAGTTGACGCCAAATTCCATTTTCCTTAAAGTAGGTGGAGAATTCTATGCCCAGTATTCCCCCCCTCGATCAAAGCAGAGGACACAAATACTATGATTCATATCATTCTCGCAAGAGTGCGAAACTCTTTGAAGTAGGAAAATGCTTCATCATTAGTTTCCAAGCAATATACCCGCATTTTTCTTGTTTGATCATCAACAAAAGTTGAAAGGACTTGAAGGCATTGTGATTAGCTGCTACGGGCCTGCACAAATTGTTATGCACCAATTGCAAAGGTTGGCTTTTGTGATGCTTACTAGGATGGAAGGGTACTCAATGTTAATTTCCAGCTATACAATTGGAACAAATAGCACTTGACTTCTCAAGTGAGGGAAGCCCTTTGACCATGCTTTATAAGTAAATAAGTAGTGTTCAAATGACCAAATTGGCAATGCCATAACATAGCAAGATCACTATCCTTAGTCAGAAAAGCTTGATTATTGTCAATTGTATCAAGAATAAACATTGTACCAGTTTCAGAGGCACTTGCAACAGTTTTTGAACTTTTAGACTTATCTCCGATTAGACATACCTTTTGTCTTGATATTTATCAAATTCAATCCTTAGGTTGTGGCCGAGAAATTGATTGACAAAAAGAAGATTTTTGGTGAATTCTGGCACATATAAGACTTAAATGAGACTACAACGATGAATGCCAAATTCCAAGAGAGACTTTACCATGATGGGCTTTCACTGTGAGAAACGATTCCTTTTGTCTAGTCATGTGCTTGGTAGCATCTAAGTCCACATAACAAATAGAATTTGATTGTGAATTATCTTCACAAAAGTGGGTAGAAAATACATATTATTTTTCTAGAGTCTTCTTCAACAACACCACCATGTTGTTTTTGTTTGTTCTTCCGCTCCCATCATGTATCACCACTTTGAAATGACTTCTTTGGATGTGATTTGTTGGATGATTCTTTGGCCAAGGAATTATACAAACAATACTTCACATCATGTCCAATTGTTTCACATATTGGACATTTCTTTTGAGATCAAGATGATTTGCTACATTTGGGAGGTCCACTAAACTTCTTCTTAGGCTTCTTTCCTTTATGGTGTGTGGTCATTGCATGATCCTCCTCATCATTTTCCTGGCTTAGAGACTCTTCTTTCTGCAGTAGAGTTACTAACTTTTCAAAACTAGGTGTTTGTTCTTTGACATTGAACATTGTCTCAAATACTTTGTATTTGGAAGGCAAATCTCTTAGAACAATTGGCACTAAGACAACATCCTCAACTATTTCACTCAATGCTTTTAGTGAAGCTTTCAACTCAACAATCCTTTTGAGAAAGGATTCCAACAACTCTCCATTCTTCATTTTTAGGCTATGTAACTAACTTTTCAAATTTAGGATCTAATTTTGATTCTTCACCTCATACACTCTCTTAAGCTTGTCCCATGCATCTTTGATTGTGGACAAATCTTGTATAAAGGAACGAACTTCATTAGTCGCACTGAACATGATGATCAATTTGGCCTTTTTGTCAGCTTGATCCAATTTCTTTTGCTCATCAACATCAGTCTTATGTCGCGTAGTGGTAACATTGACCACATGTCGAACATCTTCAAACTCGAATTGAGTTTTGTCTTCCATGCAGAATAATTATTGCTACGTAGCAAGTAGGAATCTGGAAGAAGAAAATTTGGAGAATTGCCTGCCATTGTGTTAACGAGTTATAGATGTTATTTTATCCTATTTCTTGTCACTTAGATCAGCACTTTTTGAAGAGGAGAGGATACTTTAGGAATAAAATTAAAAATTTTAAAGAGATTTGAGAGACACATAAGTCATTATTGTGACATGAGAAAGACAAATTAGCTCATCTACACTTTTAATCATCTATGTGGGCTTCTTCACTGCTTAAGTTTTACTAAAGCAATATGTAAAAACAAGCATGACATAGACATTTCATGGTTGATGTGTGAGAGCATGATACAAAAACAAGTAGAAGCAATAACAACTGTCGTCGTAAAGGTTTTCTAAAAATAGTCTAAAGACCATTGCTCACTCGATTATCTCTAGTGTGGAATAAAAAGATTAAAAATTGCAATAGAATCAACTTTATGGGAAAAATTCTACTTACAATTTTCATTGGATTCTTCTTTAGAACATGCATTTTTCTCTTAATTTACCTTGGGCAAACCTTGCTCTATTTCTAGGTTTCTTTTGAACATCAACTTAATGCTCATGTATTGTGAAGGAGGATTGCCTTGATGCATGCCAATCTTTTGCTTTTTAGAAGCCATCTCTAATGGCCTGAACATTCCCCTCATGTTCCCCACACTTATCGTGAAGAGCTTAGACATGGGCCACAAGAGCTTAAACCAAATGCCAATTGAGGCCTCAAACTTTATTCATAAACTGGCAGAAAAGCTCCAACAACCATTTAATCATTGGATTGATGGCTAGTTGGAACAAGTAACAGTTACGTGTAGATCTCAGTAGAAGATCCAATGGAAGCTCTGTACAAATTCTGACCGATCAATACAACAATTGGAATTTTAAGCTTGGAAAACATTCCTAAACAAACACATTGAACCCATGATTAAATGAAAGTGCGATGCCCAATAAATATGATGTGATCGATAGATCAAACTATTTTTCCCATTCTCAAGGAATGTGTAAACTTCTTTTCCTCGTAACTTGGTTAACATATATCATCTAGCAGCACTTTCCAAATTATCAGGAAAAAATTATTACCAAAAGCGCATCAAAAGAAGGCCCAATCTGAAAGTTGCATTCTTCGTTGTTGACATGCGCATGGAGGTCGTGAGTTTCAAACTCGCTCAAGCGATTTAAAGCACACTTGAATTTATTGCAAAGGTTGCAAGATTGGAACTCATTCGAGCAATTCAAAGCCCTCATATGCTACTGTGATTTAAATTCTTGCCCTAAAAACTGTGCCTGTTATTTGTGCAGCCATTCTCTAGCTCTTCTATCTATGCTAGAGCATCATACAACGACAATCACCAGCTATGGTTTGACATGAAAGTATTCTATGTTAGATTGACCACATCGATGTTGAACAATCCCACTTTGTAGCAAATTAGTGATCTTTGGCAGTGGCCAACCAGTCACTCCAAAAAAAAATAAAAATCTGAATTAGAGAAAAGGTATGGTCTCTTTGGTTTGTGGCTTACTCAAACTGTGCCTCAAACTTTGATCTTGCTATTTCTGTTGCTCGCTGCCCATATTCTTTATGTGCCTGCTTTGATACTATATCAAAGAATATTGCAAATACAACCCTAATGAAAACACCTTCCATTTCTCTATTAGATGTTGGGTATAAATAACCTCAGCCTATAACAAATTCCATGGAACAAAATCACGAAAATAGATTACAAAACAAACTAGAAAACAACCTACATAAACAAACAATAACAATTAACAAATCAAAACAAAACAAAATATCTACGTGGTTTGAATGATGGAATATTCCAACAGACTAGTGGCTGCCTTTGCAGCCACATTTGTGAATGGAACATACGTTCTTCTTCAACATTTGGCATGGTTTTTGTAGTTTGCGCAAAGGCATGCAACATGGGGTTTGTGTTTTCCACTTTTGGCTTGTGTGAAACCTCTACTTCTATGTGCATAATTAAGTTCTATGCATGGCACTTTGAGTTTTAGTGGCTTTTGGTTTTGTGTTTGTTGTATCATTTACCAGTCTTGAATGGTTTGTTCTTGTTTGAAGGTGTTTTCTTTGGTGTGGGGGATTTACCATATCTGTCCTTCAATTTTGCCTTCTCAATTATTTTTATGTAGCAACAGGCTTTCCCCAATTTCTTGAATTCAAATAGCTTTATTTTGGACTAAATGAATGGACATAGGCTGCTATGGTACTTGAGAACCCTTCGCAACTCTGACTTGCATGTGCCCAACTTCACATAGAGGTCATGGAAGCCATTGATATAGGCATGGATCGATTGGTCATGGCCTTCCTAGTTGCCACAATTGTTGCCACTAAATATGGTATTCCTCCTCGAAGGCTTCCAAGAAATTTCATCAAGTTGGCTCGAATCTTCTTTTATTTGGTCCTCCTCCAATAGAGCATGGGCTTGCCACCAATTCTTGATAGGTGAAGAGACTTTTAAAAGTTTAATTTTGATCATTTCATCATTAGAAAAGTCATTCCTAGAGAAATATAACTCTGAACTTATCTATGTAGTTTTTTATTGCATTTGCATCTATTTTATCCTCAAACATAGGAATGTCTAAATTTATTTTGACTCAAGGAGGGAATCAATTACTAAAAGCTTTACCTAATAGTTGTGGTGATGGAAAGTCTTGTTTGAGGACATAAGAAAATTGGTTGAATAGGAATTTTTATTGATCTTGAAGAGCCTTTGCAATTTCATATTTGATCATCGCATGGAGTACATCTTGCGCTTCTTCCATTTGGACTCATTTGAAATGGTCTGGGAGATAATTTGCTAGGTCTCACGGTTTGATGTTGAGCTTTAGATATTAAATCTCACTCAATGGAACATGCAAGATGAATTGCTTTGATATCAATGATTTGTGTTAGGGGTAAAAACGTACGTTAGTATGAATAATAATTATAAGTGTGTTATGTGTGTTTATGTTTTGCTGTTGCCGAGAGGTTCCTGTCGGGTAGTTGGGAGTTGGTGACGGTTGGCAACTTGGCCAACCGTCGGGTCTATATATTGTTTGGTTGGAACCTCGGCAAGGGTATGTAGGAACAATTTTGGACATTGGAATAAAGATATAACTTTCTGGTCTATCTATTATCATTTGGCATCAATTGTTGTAATGTACATTTGTTCTGTTCCATGAATGCTTGGTATGTGCAGGGAATACCGCGTTATCTAATTATTCATTTAGGACTAAACATTTTGGCGCCGTTGTCGGGGAACGAACCCGGGTCACCCATGTGATAGGCGGGAATACTCACCACTACTAGTATGGTGTCGGCAGAAACTGGCACAGTGTCGGCAGAAACTAGTATGACGGCAACATAAACTAGTATGGCTGCAGCAGAAACTGGTACGGTGGCAACAGAAACTAGTACAGTGTCGGCAGAAACTGGTACGACAACAACAAAAACTGGTACGGTGTCGACAGAAACTGGAATTGGTACGACGGTAGTAGAAACTGGTATGACGACAGTAGAAACTAGTACGACAACAACAAAAACTGGTACGGTGTCGGCAGAAACTGAAACTGGTACGACGACATCAGAAACTGGTACGACGACAACAGAAACTTGTACTGTGTCGACAGAAACTGGTACGGTGCCAACAAGAATTGGTACGATGCCAACATGTACGGGTACGACAGGAATTGGTATGGTGCCAACAAGAACTGGTACGGTGCCAGTAGGAACTGGTACGGTGCCAGTAGGAACTGGTATGGTACCAGTAGGAACCGGTATGGTACTAGCGAAAATCGGTACAGTACCAGCAGAAACTAGTACGGGTGACTTGGAGGCAGAAACTAGTACGGTACCAGCAAAAATTGGTACGGGTGACTTGGAGGCATTAGCAACCCAGGTGGCGACGCTCACTTCAGAGCTGGAACAAAAAGATAAAAAGCTACTGGAAGCTGCTCACATGGTAAAGAAAGCTCGGGAATGGCAGTTAATGGCAGAAAAGAACCTGAAACTCCAGGCCGGACAACAACCTCCTACCGCGACCACTACAGGGACGCCTCCTCCCTCTTCTCGGTCTTAGCTATGTTTTTCATTTCAGTTTCTCTTGTTTGAGTCGTTTGGAAGACGACTACGTTTTGGGGGGGGTTAATGTTAGGGGTAAAAACGTACGTTAGTACAAATAATAATTATAAGTGTGTTATGTGTGTTTATGTTTTGCTGTTGCCGAGAGGTTCCCGTCGGGTAGTTGGGAGTTGGTGACGGTTGGCAACTTGGCCAACCGTCGGGTCTATATATTGTTTGGTTGGAACCTCGGTAGGGGTATGTAGGAACAATTCTGGACATTGGATAAAGATATAACTTTCTGGTCTATCTATTATCATTTGGCATCAATTGTTGTAATGTACATTTGTTCTGTTCCATGAATGCTTGGTATGTGCAGGGAATACCGCGTTATCTGATTATTCACCCACTATACATTTAGGACTAAACATTTTGGATCATAAGCGGTTTGGGCGACAATGCCCTAGATGTGTTGTGTGCATGTTGAAGAAATAAAGAGACGAGTTAAGACAAAGAAGAATACTAGAATTGGAATAGAAATTTTATTAATTTGTGTGTTCTCTACATTGCATACTCTAAATTTCTCAAGGGAGCTGTATGATTGTGTATTTTCTTGTCTATCCTATATCATTGATCTATATCTCTTTACTAAATAATGTTATAGATGTGTAGTTATAGTCTTACAGATTACAAGGCCAATAAAGCGAAAGGTTTGTTGTGGGAGTTGAATGGTTATGATGTTTCAACTCTTGTGTGTCTCTTATTCTTTCAATAACTTGGCTCCTCATTGTGCGCTGTGTTGACATGTGTCTTTCTCATGAAATGGCTTTAGAAGTTGTGCATTTTGCTTTTACTTTTTTCAATTTTTAAAGTTGACCCATCAATGCCCCTTAAAATGTTTAGATGAAATAAAAAAATTATTTAAGTTTTTCTTTGTACTTTATTGTATATGTCCTACTCTGGACAATATAGATCATCTTGAGTGATATTTGTTTTCATTCATTGACTGAATCAATGACTTCGGATTTGTCTGTGACTTTATTGTATGTTGAATTAAGACTCTCAGCAGTTGGAGGAAATCATGGAGATTTGATTAGATACATGGCTACCATTCAGGTATATCTTCTATGTTAATGCATGATTTTATGTGTGGTTTATACAGCTATAACTTTTAGACTAAACATTAGCAAAATCATTTGACCCTATTCAAATGTGAACTGAAAGGTTTCGTATGTTTACTGATTAATAAATGGATTGATAAATTGAACCCTTTTCCAAAGAGACCAGCCTAAAAGGCACCAAAATGTTACATGATGATTGAGAAAACAACTCTGAAAACTAAGTCAATGACTGAAAAAGTGTTAAGTCCAATCATAAACATGAGAGATGATAGTGTACAAAGAAAACTGTGATTTCCCATATTATTTATGTACAACAGATTATTTTCCATTCAGTCTTTAAATGTTATTTTGTGATATTTAAATTTACTTTTTTTTGAAGTAAAATAAATTCTATCTTATGTGGGTCCATCGAGATCAAAAAATGATTACAGATTTTGGATTTTAAAATCAACCTCAGAAGGAGAAAGAAGCACATTCATACTTACCTATTACTGGCAGCTAAAATAGAAATTTCAAATAAAAATTCTGCTAGCAGGGAGAACAAAAATACTGAACTTAAACAATCACACTTGAGTATTTAGCAGCTCGTGTAATATAGGAAAGGAAACTGGGAAGAAACATGTTAATTATCTTTTACTTTCAGTGAGTAACAGTTGAGTAGCTCTAATATTTTATTCCAATAAAACTATGCATTCAAGAGACTGGAAATTACTTGCCCATGAGGCAGAGTCTATATGGTAGACAGAAACTCACCACCCAAACATATAACCTCATTGGAGATTCGCTCCTCCCCAGCCCCTAAGCCAATATTTAGGAAGTCACCAATTCACATCTATGGTAGTATCCCAGACAAGAGTTGTATAATAACATCCTCTTTACCACTTCCCAAGTGATAATGACAAGTGGACGACTGAATGAGTGAATTTCCCTTTTCATAATATTTTGTCCTCTATATATAGTTGTAAGTTGGAACTGTTGGACCATTGTCTTGTCAACTAGCTATTTAAGTTTCATGTCAGCTAGAGGATTTTAATATTTTATTTATAAAATTTTCCTTGTTCACACTTAGCCCCTCTCAACATAGTCGGTCTCTTGAAGAGAGGGATGCCATACGATCTATCTTTTTGGCTTCAAATTTTCTAGCCTGAAAAGTATATACATAATACTTCGCAGCAACTATTCCCTCCCATCCAGAAGACCCATTGGGCTAACTAAAAGCAGGATTTCTTCCATAGGCTTAGAACACCACTTATCTTCCTTGCCTTGAAGCATTCATCTTTGCAGCACTACTTGTTGCAGGTAATATCGTTAAGTATCCTAGTTTCCTCTTGTTCAACATCTGACTTATTTAGAGGCTTAACTAAGTACTCTTCATGTTGTGTGTCCATTAGATGTGGATGCTAGTGAATATAGGGTGCTGTTATTATATAACTTTGTCAAAAAAAAAAAAAAAGAGATGCAACAGCATGCAAGACAAAGTACTTGTATCGTGAGGGATGGCTCCATAATTACTTGATATTCAAATTGGGTGGGTAGGGCATGGGTTGTGGGGATTGAGTAGCACTTTTGTACACCTCCATCAGTTGAGTTCTTCTACCTCCTCTCCCATTGGTCAAGACAGAAGAGAGCATAAATTCCTCTCCTCTGGCCCCCCCCACCTCCCTATCTAGTTGAATAGCTGGATAGTTCAGATAGGAACCCCACTCAAAATATTTTACAAAAGATATAAATTTACAGCATTTTGTTTTAGATTGAATACTCCAAGTTTGGAAAGAAAGATTATGTGATTCTAAATAGATGTAGGAATGCTGAACTATGGGATTGGAGAACCAAGAGAATGCTTTTTGGTTTGTTGGTCACCCCGGTGATCTTGTATGGGTGTGAAATATGGGGCAGTAGCATGTCAAATAAAAAATGGAGGCAAGTAGAAAGAATTCAAAAACATCTTATCATAAGCAGCCTCAAAATTAAAACTGTAGTTCCATATGAAATCTTATTAGTAAAAACCGGCTTCTTCCCTTTGGAAGCATCAACAATGATTCGATTAGTAACTAAGGAAAATTCAAAATATGGAAACACAACACTGGCCCAAGATGGTTGTAGAGGAAAAGCTAACCAGAAGGAAGAAGATATGGATGAAACAAAATGACAAATGGATGAAGAAATGGGACATTAGCATGATAGAATGCCCAATCAGTAATAAGGAAATAAAAATATATATGAGAGAAAAAATCAGACATGGTATATGGAATAAAGAAAATGGGCGAAAAAAAGATCATTATATCAAGGAATTCAACCCAACGGGAGATCACGAGGAAAAAAGTTACTTAGGAGCCAATATTAAATGGAAAGCAAAAATGTTGATAGTGCAGCGAAGGACAAGTTCTCACCACGTGAGATGTGAAACAGGCAGATGGATGATACCTAAAGAGGACTGGGCAAAAAGGTTATTTCTTTTTTGCGATGCAGAAGTAGTTGAGACATAATGGCATTTTATCATGGAATGCTTAGCGTATAGCGACATCTGCATGAAATATGAAGACTTCTTGAAAATTGACAAATTAAGCACGTTATTTGAAGATGCTAGGTTGGAAAAAACAACAAATTTGTTGATTAAGATCCACCATCGAAGAACTGATCTGGAAAAGAAGCTACAGCTGCTTAACAACACTATGCTCTAGTGCTATAGTTTTTGTCTTTGTGCTGTTTGTGGGTCCCATAGGCTGCTTGGGCCTCGTGGACGTTATTAAAATCTTTCATCTCATTACATTTCAATGAAAAAGTTTAGTTTTACGTGCAAAGAAGAAGATTTACAAATGCAAATAGGCCATTCAGAGCATTTCAACATTTCATAACTTTGTATAAAGAGGAGAAAAATGCATTATTCAATTAACAGAGTAATAACCATTCATTCATTGAACACAAGAAAACAGAGTTAATCACTTTGAACAAATCCTCTTCAGAAATCAAAATCTCTTTAATAGCAACTACTACTTAATATAAATATTAAAATACTAGTAATCATGTCCTATGTTGTTTGAAGCAATTTCTTGGCAGTTACTGTTACTGATTTTTGCTACTAGGCTCAATCAGATAGAGCTGGTATGTTTTTAGATGAAAAGTAAAAGGTACATTTCAGTTCTGCTATATCATATTCATGTGCATAAAGAAAAGAACAGAAGATTGTAGTATTACATTGCATTATACAAGTGCATATGACACAGGAGAGAGTGAAAATAATTTGAAAAGAAAAAGTAATCTTTATTGACAATGTAAATGAATAATGTCTCACACAAGCCGTGAGACTAACCATTATAATGCACATGAAGAAAACATGATACATTTATAGGTGCTATGAAAAGTAAATGCATAAGTAGTGAAGGGTGACTCGTCATTGCTTGAATGACGAGTCCGGCTTGAGCTACCCTGCATCGTCTTTAGTCGTCTTGCTTGCCTTGCATCAAGCTATTGCTCCCTTGCTGTTCCACATGCCTGCATCTGGAAGTGAAATTGTTGTTAGAGCAATGGTGGGTCATCAACCACTACTTATATACGCATCTATAAACATACAATCTGATCTTTCATACATCATAACAGCTAGCTTGTCACGGATGTCCAAGAAAGTAAGAATTATCAAACACACTTATCATATGCCCGTTTTTATCTAATGTGTTTGTTATGTGCAGATGCAGGTGTGATCATGTTCATTAGATTTTAGCATGTGGGTTAAAATGTGGCTCCCACAAGGGTTGAGCCCAACATGCCATTACAGATAATTGCAAGTGCCTTAGCAGAGATACAGTGATTATAGAAGATTGCTCAGCAAAAGACAATGCAATCATATGACAGTGAGATGAAAGAAGTATTTTAGAGTATCAATAACAAATCTCAAAGCAGTCTAGTACAGAGGTCACAATGTCTGACAGCAAATAAGGGCCAGCCCTTAAGGTCAAGGAGCAATGTAGAGTGCGGTTCCAACTAAAGGTGAGAAAATATTCCCCTCAAGACATTGATTTCCAAGCTCACTATCAAACAAAATGAGCAGCTCAAGAAATGGTCCTTTAACTGTTAAAAGAGAAATAGAAAATACAGTTACAATATGATTGAGACAGAGCATTAAAAAATGAAATACAAGGTATTGTTGCAGATTTCCAGATATTCAGTCCTTTGTACACAAAACAATGAGCAGCATGATGCAACAACATATAAGAGGTTTTATCCCTGTCAAAAGACACAGTGCAGTCACAGTCACCAATAGTGATAAAGCAGCCCTAAATCATTATGATTTTGTTATGATAGGTACAGTGCAATGCAATAAGTGTAGCAGCAGACAACTGGTTGGTATTCATGAAAAAAGATTACCACAATGATAACGGGAATCTGTATTACAATTCATCTTCTGTTTTAGGGAAAATCAATGACTTGAAAATTTCAGAAATTCATTCCTGATCAGATGAAATATGGACCATTCCATGCTTCCAGAACACCAATACTGGAAAGTTCAAAGCTAATTGATCTTACAAATCACATGGGACGATGAAGGGTGAAGGCCCTAAACATACATTTGAGGAGATAAACAGCAGTACAAGTATCTGTTCTTAGAAATAAGAAAAAGTATTTTGCCATTAAAACCAGTCATGGCGGCATTCATAGCTGCAAAGTCTAAAAAATTCTCAGTCATGAAATGCACAACTGTAAAAAGGAACTCACGGCTTTAACAGAGAATATAGAACAAGCAAATGAGCAGATTTTTATAAAGCCCTAGCTAAGTCAAAGGACCCACGACGATGCTACAGGAGGAAGGAAGTCATGAGCAAAACAGTGCACATTTTCTTAACGATGCACAATGAGTCATCAATGTTCAGATTAACATTCAAAAGTAATAGTATGGAGTCAAAAATGAAACTTTTACGCTGCTAAATGAAGATAAACTGAATATAGAGAAGGGGTTCGAGGTATTTTATCCATTCACAGACAAAGACGTACCAAATGCAGCCTGTAGGTGTATATCGACCTGCAGAATATTGTTCCAAAAAAATCATCCACATTTTGAACAGAAAGTCCGCACGAAAACCACTCGGAATCAACAATCATGGCGCCTTCAACTCTCCAAAACCCCATGACGGCGTTGCAGCTTCATCTCCAACAAGAAGAAAAAGATCGAATGCCAAAGAGAAGAATGAAATGGAATAGGGTTTCATTTTACCCTAAGTATGCGACAAAGACAAGGCAAAATTTTCTTTGCCTTTGTTTCATTTTACTTTGCCTCTCACCAATACCTGTGGGTATTGTGATTCATAACCTTTTACATAATGAATATTTGCTATGGCATGTAATATAATTGAGTGATTTATAATTTATCACTTGATAAATATTTTCAATCAAGTGATAAATTATAAATTACTCAATTATATTTTTTGTATGAAGCATAATATTTTGACTTATTAATAATTCTAAATAAAAGATAAAAATATCTAATAAAGTGATAATTAATAAATCACTTTATTTGATATTTTTCTTATAAATAAAGATAAGTATTTAATAAAGTGATTTATTATTTATCACTTTATTAGATATTTTTATCAATAAATGAACTAAGACAAATGTTTATTAAAGTGAATAATAAAAGATCACTTTATTGAATATTTTTCTTATTTAAATTTATTAATAAGTCAAGGGATATTATTGCATTCATAAAAAGAGGGCCAAGTAGGTTAGAGGAAGGTTGAAAATTGTAAAAAATGAAATAATATAAATGTTTAGTAAAGTGATGATTTATAAATCACTTTATTAGAGTTTTATCTTATTCTCAGTTATTGATAAAGTCAAAGATATTTTTTGCAATGATGAAGGCTTGCAGGCCTGTCAGAGATATTTTAGGGTCATTAATAGGCATTTAAGGAGCTTTTATGGCGAAGTATGTAGGGGCTTGACTTTTTGTCCAAGTATTTTCCCTTTCAGACCTGTTTTAGGTCTTGGAAAGTGAGTTTTTTGGTTTTGCTCTCCCAAGAGGAGGTGGAGTTTTATATTCATTGTTTGCTTTTGGAAAAGCATATATACCTCCTTTAGTCTTCTTTTTAGGGGTTCTGAGTTGTTCATCTTGAGCAAACTGTAATTTCAGAGTTCTTTCTGCAGAAGTGGATGACTTTGTAACACCTTTTCAAGAGGAAGACATCATTTTAACACCTTTGAGCTGTAATAAGCAGTCCATGCCTTCCCATATTCTTTTGTGATTGTGAATCCTTAGTGTTAGTGCAGGTTTTTGTGATATTCTTTGTCCTTGAAACTGTGTTTTTAGGTGAATATCTTATGCAGGAGTATAACTATTTGCAGGTTATAAGCTATGTGAATGAAATAACAGTCTTAGGTTATGAGAAGGAGTGTTTTTCTCCTCTTAGGACTGTGATTTCTAGCCTTCTTATAAACTATTAATGCAAGGGTTATGATTTATTGGTTTGTGTAGGAGAGTATTATTGTTGTTATATTGTGTGTTATTTGTTGTGCATTCTCAAGACATCATTTGGTGCATCACCCGTTAGGTCATAGATTTAATTTAATTTTATGTTTTCCTTCTTACTCTTTTCTCAGAAAATCAATAAGTTTAGGTGATACCCGGTTATGAAGCCGGCCTTCTCCGGAGGTTCTTTCCAAGATAGGTGACCCACAAACCTGGAAAGATCCCATGTTTCTTCAGAGTACCAAGTTCTGCAACTTGGTGAGGGTGCAACTTTGGTAGATAACAGTTACAAACTGCCATCACAGCCAACTTGAAACAATATTACAAATTGCAAATAATAATGATTGACAATTTATGTGCCCTTCTTTTAACACATTACCTTGCTTGGTTCTATCAGTGGAGTCCATGTCTATAGGCTGTTTTGCTGCCTCCTCTTTGCTAAGAAGACATATCTCGCAGTTTACAACCATTTTGATCATTCATTGGTGCATCACATCGTAGTTCATGATGGTTGTTCACTTGTGTAATGCCCCCATTTTTACACCATCCTTTTCTGCTAGCGTTGGTCAATTTTTAGGGTTTCTTGGAGTTTTCCAATTTTGCAGGGAATGTGCCTATGTTCTTGGGAGCTCAATTCTCAATTTTAGTGGGTTTCAATGACGATTGCTATTTATAGTAAGTGCTTGCATGGGGCCAATCCTTTTGGGTTTTTTTGGGTTTGTTCTTTTTAGTCTTTGGAGAATACTACTATTTTTTATAAGTGCTTGTATAGCACCTATCTTTTTGGGTTTTCCTAGGTTTGTCCTATTTGTTCCCCAAAAAACATTGCTATTTATGGTAAGTGCTTGCATGGTACCAATCTTTTTAAGTTTTTTTGGGTTTGTCCTCTTTGGCTCCTAGAGAACACTACTATTTATAGTAAGTTCTTGCATGGCACCAATCTTTCTGGGTTTTTCTAGGTTTGTTCTCTTTGGTCCTCGTAGAACACTGCTATTTATAGTAAGTGGTTGCATGGCACCGACCTTTCTAGGTCTTTCTGGGTTTGTTTTCTTTGGTCTTGAGAGAACATTGCTATTAATAGCATGAGCTTATGTTGGCATTAGTTATTTTTTGACAGCTTTAGTTGGTTCAAGAAGTATTAAATTTTGAGACAGTTGATTACATTGATAATGATATCTTGGCAACTTATGGTGTTTTGAGGTTTTATTTAAATAACTTTAAAGCATTAAAGTTAAATTATCTATTTAACCTAACGCTATTTAATAAAGTGACTTTATACTTGCGCCTAGGGAGTTATTGTTGACGGGAATAAACATAACATAACATAATGATTATTCCCGTCAACATTCGGCTAACTAACTGACCGCCGTAACTCATTATTACCGACGACAACATAAACATAACATAACATAATGATTATTCCCGTCAACATCATCCCCCCCAAGAAAAGAAGTCGACTCCGACGACTTAATACAAAATAGAGATGAACGGCAGGAACTACTGACGCTAGTCGGGCCCAGATCTTATACACTTGCTGCGTCCTCGCCTGAAAACCTTTTCTGCTACCAGCCGATGCTCAAGTGCGGATTTCACCAATATTGCTTCCTTTGCCATCACAGTTCTCCTGGGCCTAACCCAAACTTGTCTGCAAAACACGTTTTTCAGTCTCAGCTTCCACCAACTGCTACTCAAATGATTCTGTCTCCCTAGCCAATTTGTCCTCAATAGCCACCCGTGCTGCTCTCTCGGCATCCAACTCCTGGGTACGCTGAACTAAGTCTCACGCGACTATTGCCTCCAACCTGGTGGTCAACTCCTCCCGAGCCCTCTGTGCATCCACCAAGGCAACCTCACGTCCAGCCGAGACATACTCCGAGTTCCTCAAAGCGTACCAGTCATGCCTGGAGGTGGCAACAATCCGTTGGCACAAATGCTAGGAGCCACCTCAAATCCTCCATCACACTCCCCAAAGGCTAAAAACTGAACTGAATAACTCCCTGGTGTCATACAACTGCACAGACTTGCAATGCCTTCCGTCAAACTCTGTTTGTTCCCAACCTCCAAATCCGTCTCCCTCTACGGCTTATGGCTTCCCTGCCAATGCTTAGCTGCACTGGGTAAACAGGAAGAATACAGAAATCGAACAATAATGCACAATGCAAATACAAAAGAAGTACCAGAATAATCTTGCCATTAATGTCAAAGGATGTTCATATTATATCTGTCGTCAATATTACATGTCCTCCAACACCCGGAGGTGGTACAATATATGACAGCCGAAGGGGTTCGACACAACCGTCGCGACTCCAACTACCTACCCGTCGGCTAACTAACTATTGATAATTAACATTACTAACTATACACTTTTCCCGATAACAGTTATAAGGTTTTAAATAATATAATGAAGTGCTTTATAGATGTGGGTGCCAACATAGGGAGACATAAGGAGTCGATAAAATTAAATTAAAAAGTTTACACAACCCTAATTAGGGCATTAAGTTGGGAGGTGTTATAAAAGGGTATTTTGGAGCTCATTTGCAACATGTTGGAAGATTATTCAGTTTATGATATTTCTTTCTAATAGAGACAACCTTGGGTGGTTCTGGAGATGGTTCATCTCAGCCATTGGAGGATGAAAACCCTCTTTTGGAAATCAATTTCGGTGGTGCAAGATATACCCTAGCTGGGATTTGTTGGAGATATCATTCAGGTATCTCATAGTGCATTCAGATTTGAGTTATCATTTTGTTTGGTTTCTTTCAATGGCAAATTTACAAGATTCAAGATATATTTTTACATCATTGGAATGGTAAGAGTGGACGCATTGCTTATTTCATTTGAAGTAGAAGTTAAATATATGTGAAGCTTTGATTGTGAGATTTTTGGAGGTTTGGGTTGTTCATTGTTACATGCCCTAGCATGGACTTGTGCTTGCCAACTTCAGTAGTTCGTGGTTTTCAGTAAGGGTTTAAGGGTCTTGGCGTGAGCTATTTGATCTGGTTTTGGATGGTTTGAATCATTATTTTGTTGGAAATCCTTCCTTGGTGCTAATGTGAAGGGAAGAAGAACAGAAAGTTGGGACGTGGGCCTACTTCATAGGCAGATTGAACATTATTTTTGCTGTGTGAATACTTTAATATCTGCTGCTCCTTGATTTTGTTGCTGGAAGCTGTTTACCCCAGTGCTGCGTGGTGGTTCTGGAATATTATCTCTGCTCTCATGGTCTGAGCATGGAGTTCCCTTGCTCCTCAGTCGCGGCTTTTGCTTGGTCAAGTGCCATTGTTTTTGCAGCTTATTTATGCTCAGGCTGAGGTCAGAAAATTTCTTGGTATTTTTCTGAAAAAAGAATTAAATGTAAATCATAGTAATCTGATTTATTCTCAAAAAAATAGTTAAGTTTGCAAATTGAATGTCTCATTGAATGCATGGTAATGAATGCATATTGAACTTAGTATTGCTTTAGTCTTGGCATCTCTTAAATCTGCAATAATAATGCCAGACCTTGCAAACAAACATTACAAACATTAAATCATCATGTAAGCAAACTGTTTGACAAAATGATAGCATGTTAAAGACCAAAGAACTTGTGGGTATTGGAAAAAATTTGTATCAGAATAGGGGTGTGTTATTACAACTTGTCCGGCACATGAATATACTATGACAGATTTCATGTTATCTTCATTGCTTTTGGATCTGCCTCATTAACTATTCTGTAGATCTCAGCCAATGTCTTCATGTATTCTTTATCAAGTTTGGTGGATTTTAAGAAGTCTTCACAGAACTTGGTAAAGAGTATATGATGATTTTACCAAGTTCTGCAAGGACCTCTTCAAATTGATAATCACAGAGATAGAACAGCAAGAGTTTACAAGTTTACTGTTATATTGTGGCATCGATGTCATTAGTTCTTTGTTTTGTTCGATAAGTGGATTTGAGTGGCATTGCTGTCTATATGCTGTCTATATGCTGGCACATGTAAGTTCTTGTCAGTTAGTGTGCCTGAGTTTAAATTGTGCCACCTGTTTGGTCTCTTTTGGAAGTTGTTGCAGATTTGTGTGCCACTTGTGTGGCTTATTTTGAAAGCGTCTGATGTATGTTACAAAGCTTCTGTAACAGTGCGTTTGCTTTCAGATGTCAGTTGGCAGTTTTGAAAGAATAATATTCTGTGCATTTTTGTCAGAGGGCAGTTATGAAAGCATTTTTCAGAATGCGTTTTGTTAGCTGCTGTGCATTCCCAGAAGGTGGTTATTCTTTCCACTTGTAACTGTTGTTTCTGACTGGGCGAATTTGGCCAGGTGAGTGATGGAAGAGACATTTTGTATATCTCTGTTGGGAAGCATTTTTCTGAGAATGATGATTAAATGCGTTGCATTTTATTTGAAGCTTTTCACCAGCTGCATATACAGAATGATAAATTGAGTGAGTTTTTTAAGGAAGACGTTTTTAACCTTCAGGCTTGCTGTGCGTTTTGTTTGCTGAAAGAAAATAATTTTGGATGTATGGCGAAGGAATAAAAAGATGGTAATCCTTTTATTGGGTATGAGAGAAATATGAAGATGTTATGAAATATGTTGAAAGCTTTTGAAGTTACAGTGGTCGTGAGATTGCAATCTTGCAATTTGTTTTTCATCTCTTGGTGTATTTCTACTATAGCTGAGTGTGGATGTGGTGTGAGTTTATCACTTCATGAAGACTTGAGAGAGTTGTAAAAATCTGAACAGATCTTAAAAGCAAAAAGTGCTGAAGCTTAAGGTGAATATGGAGGACATTTCATCTGTCATTAATCTTATCTAGGGCAGAGTTTTGGCGTGTGTGGTCATTCTTCTACTAGGCACAGCTTGTGTCTTGAACGTGGCAATGGATTCTCTCACCACTTTGGAGTGGGGATTCTTCATAATATGATCAGATTTCTAAGTTAAAATCTTTATGTGTAATGATCAATAAGTTCTTCTGTTTATTTCTCTTGTCACTGCTGAATATTGATAAATTTTTGAACCAGCGTGTAAAGGAAGTTCATTTTAGACCTGTGCATTATTTCTGCTATTTGTTAGAATTGGGTATGTGAAGCGACTGTGATTCTGTTTGAGTGTAGAGACTGGGTGATTGAAACCATATGTATCTTGTTCTCAAATGCTGGAATAGACATCATACTGAAGGTGTAATTGTAAAATAAAAGTGAAGGTGCATAACTGAGAAAATCAACAGCAACCATAAGGGCTGTATCATTTCTCAATCTGAAAAATTCATTATTGTAAAGGTTGTTTAAGGTTGGAGCCTTAGGTAGTAAGAGTGGGTGCTCTTTGATGTAACAGGGTTGGAGCCCATCTTTGATAGTGAGTACCGTGGTTTTTTACCCTGTTGGGTTTTCCACGAGATAAAAATCTGTGTCCCTGTCTCTCTAGTTACAAGCTTTTAATTTTTGTTTCAAGTTGTTAATCATGTAAAACACTGATTCACACCCCCCCCCGACCTCAGTGTTTTCTGTTTGCTTTTCATTTACCTCTTAAAAGACCTAACAAGAGCAAAGGAAACAATAAAACTCCCAGTACATATAGTGACAATGGGAGAGAGACTGAGGTTTGGAGTTAACTATTTGTTGACCAATAATAGATCTTGTAGTGCTGACTTTTGGAGAAATAAATCTAGTTCTTTGATGAGAGGACATTTGTCTAGTATCCAGTGTTAATTTGTAATGCTGGCTGGTATTATCTATCAACACATTACTGTCTGGGACATCTTGAGAAATATTAGGTTACTTGTGAGCAAGAGGAGAAACCGATCCTAAATTTCTGTCGTGAACTGGACTTGGAGGTTTCCGAGGAGCAGGGAAAGGGACAACATATATTCTCTTACCCTTACCTGTATCACTAAGCAAGATGATGAACTCATGAATCTTGAGAATGGACCAAGAGATGCACATACCAAGCAAGAGATGAAGAAAGTTGCAAAAATGTTGAAAATGGAAGATAGATATATAGGGCAAAAGAAGGAAAAATCGTAAGTGAACAAGGTTACAAGATGCAGAGAGCAACGAAAGAAAATCAAAAGTCTAAGTTGATAATGACAGGAATATTGTGCTTTTTATAATCTTGAAAGCGGTAGAAGGCAGTTGGCACAGAAAATAACAGGTAGATATGACCATTAGTTATGATTTGCAGGAATGTGGGGTATAAAGCCTCTTTTGCAGTTTAATGTGCAAAGAAGTCTGCAGAGTCTGATTTGTGAGAAATGGTGCCTCAATTTTGACAAGAAATTGGGAGTTCACTAGCTTAGTGTAGAGGATTCAAGAAAGTCTGTCTTGTCTGATTGGGAGGGGAAAGGCACAAAAAACGACACTTTCAGAATTCCACACATACTTCACACAGTTTGCAAAGGAGGCAAGAAATCCCAGAAAGTCTGACAATTTTACTTTCCTATACAAATCTGAGAAATCAGGAAAACATGCATGCCATACACATTGACCTAAAGAAGGCACAAATTTCCAATTTTTTGGGTTCCCCAAACAAAAGAAACACCTGAAAGAAAAAGTAAAAGTCTGGAAAGGCAGAGCTTGAAGCACTTTAGGCATGAAAGAGGTGCAAAAAGGTTCGATCTTCATGACAAAAAAAGGCAAGTGAGATAAATTGGGGAGTTGGGGAAATTGGGATTTGAAGCATGGGATGCCTAAGAAGCAAAAGGGCCCAGACTTTCTGATTTTTTGAAAAGACGCTGAATTTTTAAATTTTTTTTAAAAATGAAAGACTTCTAAAAGGACACTAGGGTAAACTTGGAATTTGGAACACTTCAGACTCAATTTGGTTATGAAAATTTGTGTGCTCCCAAAAGTATTTAAGGTAAAATTTTAAGATAATAGGTGCAATATTCATAAATAACAATGCCAACATGCATCTGAAAACTATTTAATATTTTTTCTTCATTATCTTCTGTCAGTGCACTGCAGTTTGGAAATTTATTAGCCAACAAATTATTTAAATTTCAGAGTCAACAGAGTAAGGTTAGGATTATAGTCGGCTCATAGTTTGCTGAATCTATGGCATGTAGTTGTACTATCTCAATGGTATGGTAAAGCTAAGAAGCCTTACGGTAACAATTTTACTGGAGTATGCATGTTTAAATAATATTTCTGTAGTTCTATCTTGATTTTACACACAAAGTGTTTGTAGGATTTTCCTTGTACTTCTTTAGCAAGTCAGTTTAATAATTTGTAACAAGCTGGTAAAAAGTCATTAGATTAACCTCAGCGAATTAGTATTGTTTTGGTTTCTTTTGATGGGAATATAAATAATGACATGCTTTTAATTTGACCAATATCAGCTAAAGATTATGACCCCATGCATTCTATTTGCTGGACCTCTGGGTGTTGGATTCGGGTGCCTCAAGTAAGTGCTGGATGGGTTACTTCAGATCACACCTACAACATTTAATAAAATTTAATATTAATCTGTTTTCCCAAGTTTTGTCTCTGACTTCTGATTTTTATCTTTTGATTGGTTAATCATTTACAGTTCTACTGGGAATTATCACATTCCCTCATTGATTCCATCACTTTCAAGCATGGCAATTATTTTTGCTGTAAGATTTTAGTCATTGGATATTTGATTGCATTGGATTCTTCTCAAAAGCCAATATTACAGACTTAATACTAATGTTATTTTGGCACTTCTAAGTACAGATTGCTATACATTTTTTAAGGTGCAAGGCCAATGCATGTGCATCACAGACTTCCTTTTCTGGTATGCAAGTTGCAACTGATCAACAAACCTGATTGATTGTTAATACGTGCAATGGTGTGGCTTGTCCAAAATTTAAACATTGATTACTAAATTTGCTCCCCCAACTTTTGTTTTCAAATTCTACTATTGTCTCTTTTTAGGTTCTACTCTATGGAAAATTTAAAACTATTTATATGAGTGCTTCACCTAGATAACAAGTCTAAGGGATGAAATTTCATAATTTATAAGCTTAGTTGCTAATTACAGGTGCCATTCTTTTAGCATCTGGGGCTTCTGTTGGAGCTTTACTACAGTGGCTAGTGCAGGTAATGCATTCTTAATGGCTCATTGTTGGTATGTCTTTTCCCGGAAAGGTTCTGCTTTCTATTTGTTAGCTCTTTCACAGATATTTTAGACATTTACTTATTTTACATTGCAGCTATATTTTTGTAACTGCAAAAACGTAGGCATATTTTCAGCGAGAAGCTGGTTTTAGTGTACTGAGGACATTATGGACAAATCCCTTTATTGATGCTGACATGCGTGAGGTTAATACTCAACAATCTCCTAGTTTTAATACTTGACATTTTGGTTGACATTTGGATTTGCATATTCAGCAAGGGAACAGTGGATTTTATGTTGGAAAGCAATATTGTGCTAAGCTCTATGTAGGTCTAATGATGTGTGTTGATCGGAGTATGTTGTTTCAATGGCAGCTTTTTGCAGTGGTACTGCCAGCAATTGTTGGATCAGGCATGTTCCAAATTGCTACATTTACAGATCTGTATTTTGCATCTTTCATTCCAGGTGCTACTGCAAGTATTTCTTGTGAGCAACTGAAACTTTTTACCATGGTGTTATATAGGAAACAGGAAAAACAAGTATTCCAGTATTTTGAATTTTCCTTTTTTCTTTCTAATTTTTTCAGTCCTCCAGTTAGTCCCTAATGTCTATGAATCGTTACTGCTATCATTCAAGGAAATAATTGAAATAAGGAAGAGTAGATCTTCTAGAAGAGAATCAACAGTTCATATTATTGACTAACCATCTTTTCATTGTACGGAGGAAGTTACTAGTTTCCATCAATTGCACTATGTCAGTTGGAGCTTGGGGTGGAGTTTGGAGTGGATTACCACTTCTTTGTTCTATGTAGTTATCATCAAATATTAAGAATTGTTTCAGTGAATAATAAAGTTCTTCCAAATCATTGCTAGATATAATTTTATTTTACCTCCATCAAAACTATTGAGAGGTCTATAACATAGTTGAACTACTCGCGACTCGGCTCGACTCGCCAAGCCCCTGGGAAAAAAACTTGGTGAAAACTCGGCAAAAACTCGGCAAATTAAAAACACGCTTAAACTTAGTAAAAACTGTATTTTTTTTGCAATTTTTAATGAGAAGATGCATCCAATGAGTCAATAAATGATAACACAAAAGAAACAAGTTGATTCTAGATATATTTAAATGCAAAGTGTCTACAAAATCGCATCCTCATGAGGAATGCTGATGGCTGGAAGCCTGAAGCAAAATAGTAAATTACTAAATAGTTTTTGTAAAAACAAAAGTAAATACATCATTACAAATTACAATTACAACTTCCTCTTCCCAGCTCTAGCAAAAACATGGGGAGAGGTAGAACTAGAGGGTCTAAATTGTCTAGTCGTATAAGTCGGCTGTGGGATTGGGCGTGACTGTGCCTCCTCGCTCGGTATGGTTGATTGAAACTCATCCTCCATCCTGGATGAAGCTGTGTCTCCACCTGCCTCTAGCACAGGCAATGAATCCTCATCCTCATCCTCATCCTCATCCTCCTCAATGTCATCCAGCCTGAAACCAAATCCACCCCCCTCCTCCATAGCCTTTCTCTCCAAATCAGTGATGTCAGTGTCGGAAAACAATGGAGGCTGCTCCTGTGATGTCCAATCACTGTAAGGATCTATATCATCCAAGTCAATTGGACCACCTTCTAGTTCCTCTACCTTCTTTACGTGCAATCGAAGATTATATTGCACATAGACAAGGTCATTGAGCCGTTTTTGCGCTAACTTGCTCCTCTTCTTCGTGTGGATTGCTTCAAACAAGCTCCAATTGCGCTCACAATTGGATGAACTGCAAGGCTGACATAAGACTCTGAGGGCAAATTTTTTGAGATGTGGGGTGTTTCCACCCCAATTTTGCCACCAAGCATCTGCAAAATAAATAAAATGGAAAAGTTAGAAAGCAAAGAGAAAAGAGAAAACATAATTTATCAATCATTTTAGTCTTTAGATCCCAAAATCCAAATGGCAAATGTTATACCTGGGGTTTGAGTAGTTCTTCCTCTCCTAGCCAGCTCTGAAGAGAATAGCTTACCCCTTCCTCCCTCATAATTTTGGAGCTCACTCACAATGAGGTCTCTCTCCTCAACATCAGGTACCATCCTCTCAATGCATGTACTAAGTCCCTCCATGACTTCTCCATTCGAATCTGAGTAAGAACCCCCGAACCTAAAACGAGGGTTGAGGAAGTACCCTGCTGCATGAATGGGTTGGTGGAGCTGATTGTTCCACCTCCTATCAACAATTTCCCAAATGGGATCAGATTTGAGCCTATCCCCCTTGTAGTAATTTTTGATAGACTCCTTGGCCCTATCCATGGCCTCATAAAGATATCCCATTGGGGTTTTATCCCCATCCACCAAGCGAAGAATTCGAACCAAGGGCTTTGACACCTACAATTGAAAAATACAAATTACAAAAAGATCAAAATTTAAATAATGAAGTTACAAATTAGTAATGAGAGACTTGAATCAAGAATAACTAAAATTTAAAAATTAAAGTTTTGAAGTAACAACCTTCACAATCTCTACAGCCCTTTGTGCAAATTGGTTGTCGAAGACTATGCATGTGACAACCTCTCCTTCAGGTTTCTTTGAATAAGGTGAGTTAAGCCATTCTCCACTCACAAACATTTGTTTCAAAGAAGTCAATGCAGCAAGAATGCTTTGCAACATCAAGAAAATTGTTGCAAACCTTGTGACACCAACTCTCACCAAATCTTTCCCTTGCGTGTGTTGTCTCATCAAATCTAGGTCCCAAGGGTGATTGTAGATATATTTGGTGATCCTCCTTGCATCTTCCACAACTGGAGTCACCCACTCAAGTTTTCCTATGTCCTCCAAAAGAAGGTCAAGGACATGTGTTGTACAAGGTGTTCAAAAAAGAGTGGGGTGCCTCTCTTGGAGGATTCTTCCTGCAAAAGAAGAATTTATTCTTAAGAAATATGTAACCAAGTAAAACAAAGCCCACAACAAATGAGAATATTGCTAATGCCTAAAGGTGATAATTCAAAAGGATTCTACCTGCTGATACATATGCTGCTGCATTATCTGTGATGATTTGCACCACATTCTCTACCCCCACCTCCATGATGACATGCTCCAACATTCCAGCCAATGTTTCTGCATTTTTCACCTTGTTGGAGGCATCAACAGATTTCAAGAACACTACATTGTCCTTGCAAGCGACCAAAAAATTGATGATGGTGCGGTTTTTGCCATCTGTCCACCCATCAGAAAGAATGGTGCAGCCATAATTTGCCCAATCAATTTTTTGATCCTCCATCACTTCTCTTGCCCTAGCAACTGCATTTGTGAGCAACCTGTAAGTGCAAAGTGAAATTAGGTCTTAGTACACAATTTTGATTTAATAAACAAGAAATCTAAAAAATAATTAAAAATGAAATCAAGTGGACTATGTAGTAATTTACTAACCTCCCACTCAAATCCCTGCGAGAAGGGGCCTTGTACCCCTTTCCTGAAACTGTCATAGCAGTGACCAAATTCAGCCAATAAGCATTCTCCGCCACATTGAATGCAATGTTGTTGAAGTACCAAAAATCAGCAACTGCAATGTCAGTTTTCTCATGTACCTCCTTATTCCATCCACTAGCCTCTAATGATGGTTGTGCTCCAGGTGTGTTTCTGGGCACAAAATAATCACCTATCGACCCTGATCATTGTGATGGAAGTGGAACAGTGCCAGGTACTCTACTAGAGGAAGCAAAAGCAATGGGCGAGCTGATGGTGGGTTTGCGGATATGTGGGCCACGCCGAAAGCCCACTATGCCCTCAAGTGCTTCTTCTTCCTCTTCAAGGTCAATAGAAACACCTTGAGATTCAGCTATGGCTGATCTCATGGCTAGCTTTGCCCTCTCCCTTTGCAATTTCTTCTCTTCCCCAGCTACAAGTAGGGCATTCATTTGTCTTTTAATTTCTTCACTGGTCCCAGGGCATGCTCTAGCATCATGCCTATCTATTCCTGCAAGGTGGTATTTGAGGCGGTTGATACAAAGTGAAAAAAAAAAATTAACATTTTAGTTAAACAATTTAGCACTAAGCAAACTATCTACATTAGTTTAAATAAATTTAGACATCATTCGAAGTTTTTTATAAAAAAAAGTAGGGTTTGAATTTTTTTTTGAAAACTAGATTCTTCAAAAAAATTGTGAAAATTCAACAAAACTTGTGTTAAATCTTGTGTAAATAACTTAGAAATGATTTAGACTACCTAGGAATCATTTGTAATCAATCTAAATGCAACAAAAAATAAACAAATTGTTTTAAAAAAAGCATAGAAAAAAAAATTTAAAAACTTACCTGGAATCTGATTTTCCCTTCAAATCCCATTCAAATCCACTTGGAATCACTCAATAATCACCCCAAATCACCTTGCAAGCCCTTCCAAGTGAGTTTCCCCCTTCTCAGCCCAAAACAATATTGGAAAACAAAAAATGAAAGCATTTTTAAGCCGTTTTCGGCTGATAAGGAAACGCGGGTGAGTTTTTGGTTAAAACTCGCCGAGTTTTCCTGGCAAGTAGAAGTCATTACTACTCGCCAGGTCCAAAAACTCGGCGAGTTTTTGTCACTCGCCGAGTTTTCGGCGAGTGTGTCATCTATGGTCTATAATACCTTGGTGACAATTTCACTCTCTGAATGAGCATTCAACTATTTGTATTCATCTAGTGATTGATAGCTTTTCTTTATAGTCTATATTTAATATGGCATGATATCGAGCTCTCTCCAACATTCTTTCATATTTACATAGTTCCTTTAACATTTGATTTCATGTAGAGTTTTTCCATTGAAATTCTTGATATATCCATTTCTGAAAGAAAATGATTATATATCCTCTCATTTTTCCAAGTTTTTTTTTTGCTGAATAATAATCTTTCATATGACAGTGTCATTTTACAAGTTTTTTTTTCCAATTCTAATCCATAATCCAATCACAAATCCATACCATAATGCAAAACCCTAGCTAATCGAATCCAAATCAAGCCTAATCCAAAATCCTAGGCAATCTTAATCAATCCCTCTATACTTGCCCTAATCCTAAATCAACCATCCTCTAATCCAATCCCCCAAATGAAAACTGAATCAAAGATCAAGACCCAAAGATTAACTATCCAATCCTAATTGTGCTTGGTTCAGACCTTAGCCAACCTTTAAGTTAACAATTCAAAATCAAATCTGAATCAGATTTGCCTAGGAACTTTGCCTATCCTAAGTATAGAAAAATCAATCAAACCAAATCCTCCTAATGTCTTGATCCTTCATCCTTCATCCACTTCAACCCAATCAACCCTATCCACCTATAATACAATCCTTCGAATCCCAAAATCCAAACCTATCCAAAATTTGAGCTTTCACAAATCACACCCCAAACCATTTGATATCAAAATTGTTGGTGTGAAAGGGGTATTGTACCTAGTTAGTTCATTACCTAGGTCTTCTTCACACATGTTACTTAAGTTTACTGAGGGTACACATAAGTCCTAGGAATCTTTCCAGAAGTCGTAGTTGTCATGCGATCTTATCTTATCACATTTACTTCATGTTTCCTAGGTCATTTAGTATTTATGTTAGTTGTCTCAAGTCATAAGACACATCATAATCTTATGCAATCCTATGTTCACCTTGGCCTATATAACCAAGGGGTCCTTTTTGTAATCCATTGTAATCTATCATTTGCATCCTTTGATAGAATAGCATTATTCTTTCATAGTTGTTCTCTCTCGTGCTTTCATGAAGTGCCTAGATCTTGGGTGGCTATAATCTTCACCCAATCTTGCATGGTATAGAGCGTTCTAAGAAAGCGAAGACTAAGTGTGGATATTGCAAGAAATCAAGGCATGATGTACACCAATGTTATTCAAAAAAAATTGATTATTTGAAGCATCTTATTAAGAAGAACCAAATCAGTATGTCTTCAACAATGACAAGGGGCTCATCTTCTTCTTCTTCTACAAAGTTTGAGAGACATAAGGGGCAAGCACTTGTTGCAGTTGCAAATTATGAATCATATGCGTGGATACTTCATTCATAAGCCTCACATCATATGGCCTTATCACGGAATATGTTTTCTTCATTTGAGTCTTGTTCATCACCAAACATCTTGATGGCGAACAACACATATATGTGTGTTTTTGGGAAGTAATCTATTGACATGGACGACGGAGCATTCAATGATGTTCTTTGTGTGCCTTCATAGTGAACCAATATCCTTTCTATCTATCATATCACACATGGTGGAGTAAAAAAGACTCTTGAATTCACACCAAATTCCTCATCTTTCAAGATTTGCATAGCAAAGATAGTGTTGCAATTGGGAGGTTGATCAACAATCTCAAGTCTACAACTCACATTTTGCTCCAATTGTTTCTTCAGATCATCTACACACTATGGCATCTACTATGGATACATTTGAGGAGATTCAATATGGTCATTTGAATCTTGGAGTTCTTCCATCTTTTGAGGTTCTAGAGACATGTGGAAATATTAATCATCTCCTTCATCTACTGTTGTATGTGATGATGCTTATGTTGCCACAGTTTTGGCTACTTGTGATTCAATGCAACAGGAGACACATTGTCTTCTAGAGATGTCTACATGAGATGATCACTTGACAGACATTGTAAGTTTATTTTTGGAATCCTACATTTTAGATTTGGGAGATATCATTGATCACATTCATCTTCTCTTTGATGGAGATGATCCTTCTTCAATTGTTGTGAGGGAACACTCAAAACCTCTTGTTCATTCTCTATATGATCATTCTTCACAATTTGACACGAGTGTGGATACTTTTGAGCAGCATTTGGAGGAGGTCTCTTTATCTTTAGAGGAGGTTTCCTTGTCTTGGGATGATGTTCTACATCAGTTTCTAGGAGATTCTGGATTGTCATCTTCAACAATGTGCCCTAGAATGCTTGATTGGATGGGGGCAACTTTTAGCATGGAGAAACTTGAGCGAAGTTCAAAGACATCACACTTCATCCATTTTCCTTTCAGGAATGGAAAGACATCTTGCATACCATCTTAGCTTTGTTTCTTCCTAAGGGGAGGGATGTTTGACAAGATTGGATCATCTTCAATATTCATTGTCAGGCATCTACCATCATTTCAATGGACTCTACATTGAGGAGGGGTTGCATGGTCTCTCTTCTTCTCTCTTATGGTTGGACTTTTTCCTCGCATGGGGTTTTGCCCATCTCATTCTTCATTGGGAGCATTTTATTTTCATCTCTCTTTTGGGTAGGAGTTTTGTTCCAATAGGTTTTCTCATTTTCTCCATTTGTGAGAGATTGCTTTGCATTTGTACATGGGCACCTAACATGGTCGAGTAGCTAGGACCCTGTTGGCGGCAATTGTACACGAAAATAAAACTAGTTAATTAAGTTGTAATTGTATTGGTTAGTTGGCAACCGAGGGGTGGTAGTTGCAGTGCGACGATTGGCACTCGCACCCCCTCGGTATCTTTATATACTTCCGAATGTAACTTGTCAGACACGATTATGACTGGAATAACATCTCTTATATTTTATCTAATGTCTATGGCGTTATTATTCTGCATTACGTATTTTATATGTGTGCTTTAAGCTATTCACCCGAGAGGGTAAACATTTGGCGTCGTTGCCTAGACATACTCAGGAAAGGAAGGAGCGGATGGCGCACAGACACGATGGGCCTACCCGTTGGTGAGATAAACCCAGAGGTCGACGATGCGCAAATAGAGCTCTACCACGGAGAAGACACTACAACGAAGGAATTTTCAATCCTCCTTCAGGTGGCCATCAAGACCTACGTCCGAAGGGAGGCCATGGAGGCTGAAATCCCAACAAGTGCCATGTGGACCGCACTGGAAGTTAGCCCCGCAGTAAATCGGTTGATGAACCACCTCCCCCGGTTGCTTGCACAGGCATCACTGGCACAACGAACTTGCCTGGAGGAGATTGCCCGGGAAGAGCGACGCCAACAAATCCTCCAACAGTACGAAGAAACCAGCTGTCAGGAAGTGGAGCGTGATGGCACAAGGCCAAGAGGAATTGAACCCTGAATCCCAGAGGGATAAAAGAACATTCTATATTTGAATAAAGGTGTCATAATATTGACACAAGTTGTATCTGATGAGATGAATTAATAAAGGAGTGTTCTGTTTTTATGTGTTGTTATTTATGGAAATGTACGGGAATTAATGCCCAACCTATTAAACAAAGATAGAAATAAGAAAGCACAAACGGAGGAGTGGGAGGCCGCACAGAGGGCCTTGATTCTGGAGCAACAAGTAGAACGTAGATGGAGGCTGAGGCAACTTGCCGAAGGACGACCTGCCGAAGGGTTGCCCGAAGGGAACCAAGGAGGTGTCACGGACGGTGCAGAAGCCGAGGGAAATTTCTACGCGTCGCCAAAACACCATAGGGTGAGAAGCCACGGAGAGTTTTTGGAGGAAACAAGGTTACGAAGAAATCTAGTCGAAGAGACCCGGGATCAGTTCAGAAACTTATCCCTTACGCCGCGAAGTGAGGACCACCAAAGGGAGCCAGTAGCGGGCGCGGGTGAGAACGAAGGGGAGGACAACCGTACGGCTGTAGGTGCGACACACGGCAGGCAAAACACCGTACCCCCAATCACCCAAGCAAGACACACCACCAGCGCTGGAGGGAGTGGCGCAGGGGCACAGACACAGCCACAGCCACCTTTGGGGAGATGACCCCCATCAATGGCAAGTAAATAGAAACTGTCGAAGTTCAACGGCGATGGGAACGAAGATCCCGTCCGCCATTGCCGCACTTGTGAAACCATATGGTCAGCGAACAGTGTTACCGACCAGGACGAATGGGTAACACAATTTCCAGCAACCTTAAGGGCAGTGGCCATCAACTGGTACTCAGATATGGATAAGACCAAAGACCAAAGTCGGCACATGGCTCGACCTGAAGAAAGAATTCGGGATAGAGTTTCGCCTTCTCAGAGACGACAATGAAATAGTAGCCGAAATCTATGGCACAAAGCAGAACAAGAATGAGATTGTTCGAGCCTATAGTCGGCGGCTCAAGGAACTGTTGGGGAAAATGGAGAGTCAACCAGCAGACGGGTTGAAAAAGAGATGGTTCGTGGAGGGATTGAAACACTCCCTCCGGAAGAAGATTAAAATTGTCCCACCGACCTCATACGAAGATGCATACAATAGAGCGAGACCAAGACATCCAAGAAAAAAAGGATAGCTCGTCCGAGGATGATTACTCTTCCGAGGGAAGCAGCAGCGATGGCGAGGCTGGCAAAAAGGTGCAAGCGCTCGAGAAAGACATGGAGCGAATGAGGAGAGAATTTAAAACAATGAGAAGCACGGGTCGGACAGAGCGGAGTGCAAAGAGGAAGGACATACGAAGGGTACTTGCCCGAAGAAGGCCTTTTGTGAGATTTGCCAAGTGATGGGACACTCCATTAAGGAATGCCCATACAACATGAAGACCCGAAGTATGCAAATGAACCAAGTGTTGTTCACTGAGCAGGCCACAACATTCGCGCCAGCGGGTACGGCCCAACAAACCACGACATCATCTGGAGGTTACCGGGACAACAGACGCGACAACGGAAGAAATAACAACAATAACAATAACAAAAGCCGTATCCAATATGACGCCAAGGGTCGGCCAATGATCCAGTGTAGGGCTTGCAATCAGTGTGGGCACTTTGCACGTGATTGCACGAAGGAAGCCACCCCTCAGCACCTTTGCCGATTGTGTGGGCCAGGCGACCATGAGGATGCAAATTGCCCTAAGCCAGGGGTTAATCTCCTCAACATTGAGAAGACTGGTGAGAAAGAAGTACTGGCGATCATGCGCGCTCAAACGAAAAAGGCCACTTATCCCGACCCCCGTACGGAGGAGAGATTACGGGAGGAAAAAGCCAACATTGAACGTGAGATGACAGCCGAACGACGGAACAAGAAGGTGGCGAGTACATCATCCTATACGGAAGCTGAAAATAACATCATTGGGCAAGTACTATAGATGGAAGTATCTATAAGGGTAAAGGACTTTCTAGAAACAATGCCACAGTTGAGAACCGCCATTTTTAGTTCCATACAAACCACTGCGCAGGCACCTTTGCGTGCCACACGGGCGGAAGTTCTGGTCAGCCCCTCGGCTGACCCAATGTTGTTGGTCGGCATCCTGCTATAGTAGAGATGGGAATTCTCGGGGCTATCCTCAAAGACACCATCATGGACAAAGGTTCGGGGGTGAATGTACTGCCAGAGGATACGTGGAAGAAGCTGGGGAAGCCAACACTATGGTCACCCATGTTCAACTTGGTAGGTGCAGACCAGCACGGCATCAGACCACTTGGCACCTTGATGGCCCAGTCGGTCACCATTGGCACGCAACCCTTCATACTAGATTTTGTGGTAATCCCACTCAAGAAGAAGGGGTACGATGCCATCTTAGGCAGAGGGTGGCTCATTACAGCAAAGGCAAACCACGACTGGAAAAAGAATACCCTTTCTATGGAGAAAGGAGGGCGGAAGTACACCATTGATCTGAGGACCCAGGTTGTCGACGAGGAACTGGCGTCATCTGACTCGGATTTGGAGGATTCAAACAGATGGGAGTGGGACTCCTATGAAGGTAAAGACGAGAGGGAACCAAACGAGGAAGGAGTGTTGGAACTTGGCGGATGTTCAGAAGATGACACTTACTCATTGAATGGACACTTCCACTAGCAAATGGAAGACTATGAAGTGTTTCATCGGGCTTGTCACATGCTACAGATTGAGGACGAGTCAGGTGAGAAGGAAGAGTTTCCGCCAGAATACACGGAGTACAAGGATGGAGATGCCAAAATAAATGATGTCTCGGTATACGAATTTTCGAAAGATAGGCCAATGCGGTACGAAGACCCCACTATGAAGGAAACAAACTTGGGAGACACTGCCAATCCCCGAAATATCTAGGTAGGCGACAATTGGAGCCTAGTGCTGAAGGCTACAGCATTCGAAATCTTCCTGGAATACAAGGACGTATTCGCGTGGTCCTACAAGGATCTGAAGGGGGTTCCGCCAGAAATGTGTGTCCATCGGATACCATTGGTCCCAGGAGCTCAACCGGTACAGGAGAGGCCGTACCAAATGAACAAAAACTATGTTACCAAGGTGAATGAGGAGATCGAACAAATGCTGGAGGCTGACATCATATTTCGAGTGGAGACAAGTGAGTGGGTCTCGCCGATTGTGATTTCACTAAAGGAGGCCAACGAGATCCACATCTGTGTGGATTTTTAGTGCCTCAACGCCATCACCATCAAGGACCCGTTTCCCATACCCTTCACAAATAGTATCCTGGAGGAGGTGGCTGGTCATGAAATGTACTCATTTCTCGACGGCTTCTCAAGCTACAACCAGATTTCAATAGCTGAGGACAAGCTGAAGACCACCTTTGTGGTGGAAGATGGAGTCTATGCGTACAACCGGATGCCTTTCGGCTTGTGCAACGCTCCTGCAACCTTCAAGAGGATAGTTCTTCACATCTTTGATAAGATGTCGGTGGGAAATTTTAAAGCCTTTTTTGATGACTGGTCGATTTTCAGTAGTGAAGATACTCACTTGGTGGCGCTAAGAGAGTGCATGGAGCGGTGCCGAAGGGCCATGCTCGCCTTAAATCCACGGAAATGTCGGTTTATAGTACCACAGGGGAAGTTGCTGGGCCATATCGTTTGCAAAGCTGGATTGAAAACTGACCCAGATAAGGTACGAGTAATTGTGGAAATGGAGTCGCCCATTGATGTGACAGGAGTCAAGTCCTTTTTGGGACACATTGGATACTACCGAAAGTTCATCAAGAACTTTGCCCAACTTTCATTTCCACTCGACAAACTAACTCGAAAGGGCGAACCATACATATGGGAATCGGCACAAGGGGAAGCATTCCAGGAACTCAAGACGAGACTAGTGGCAGCACCCATTCTGGCCTATCCAAACTGGGACCGAGAATTCCACGTACATGTGGATGCCTCGAACTATGCCATTGGTGCTACGCTAGCGCAGGAAGGGGCACACGGGTTGGATCAACCCATCTATTTTTGCGAGTAGGTTGATGTCGAAAGCCGAGAGGAACTACAGTACCACCGAGAGGGAGGCCCTCGGGATGGTCTATGTCGTACAGAAATTTTGACACTACCTGCTAGTGACACCCTTCACCTTCTATGTGGACCATCAGGCCTTGATGTACCTGGTAAACAAACCCATCATCCAAGGCAGGATAAGCAGATGGCTACTGCTGCTTCAAGAGTTTACGTTCACAATAATTGTACGGCCAGGCAAAAGCCATGTCATTGCTGACCAATTGTCCCGGATCAGGTCCGGAGAGCCGCCAGAAGGGGTAAATGACGACTTCCCAGACGCCCACCTATTCAAGATCGCAATACTACCACCATGGTATACTGTCATCGGGGAATACCTCTCCACCTCAGTATTCCCCCAAGGCATGCCACCAAGAGAACGATGAAAACTTGTGTTGAGAAGCCGCACGTTCCAGCTGATTAATGGTTTACTGTATAAAATGGGACCCGACGAGGTGTTATGTCAGTGTGTGATGGAGGAAGAGATGCCAAGTGTCTTGAGGGAAGCACATGAGGGGCCCGCAGGAGGCCATATGGGACCGGACACTACGGCAAGGAAGGTGTTGCTAGCAAGCCTCTGGTGGCCCACATTGTATAATGATGCGAGAGAATGGGTAGTCGGTTGTGATACCTGCCAGAGAGCGGGGAGGCCGCTGAAAAGGGATTTCATGCCCCTCAACCCTTCGCATGCTCAAGAACTATTCGAGCGCTAGGGGTTGGATTTTGTCGGGCCACTCAAGGTGAGCCGCATTAGGTGTTGCTACATTGTGGTAGCCACGGAATATTTAACCAAGTGGGTTGAAGCGCGGGCCCTACCTGACAACTCAACCGTAAGTACAACAAGATTCATCTATGAGCAAATTATTACACGATATGGGATCCCTATGCAGTTGACAAGCAACAGGGGTGGACATTTTGTGAATCACGTTATTAAACTCCTTACTACGGAATTCAAGATTTTCCATTCATTGTTTAGCCCCTATTACCCACGAGCCAATGGCCAAGCCAAGGCTACCAACAAGATTCTCGTGGGCGTGATTTACAAGTCGTGCGGTGTCGAGGGAGAAGACTGGGAAGAAAAATTACCTTCGGTCTTGTGGGCCTACCGCACAACCTACAAGGTGACCATCGGCCAAACTCCATTCCAACTCATGTACGGGCAGGAAGCTGTGGTGCCAGCGGAGTTCATGGTACGAAGCCTTCACATTGCAGTGGAGAACAGACTCGGGGATATGGAGAGCCTGAGGGAGAGACTGTATACCTTAAGCAAGCTGGACGAAAAAAGAATGATGGCACAATGGGCTACAAAGGCAACCCAGCAAAGACGGAAGGTCTGGCACGACAAGCATCTTCGGCGAATGAAGTTTACTTCGGGGCAATTAGTGTTGAAATTCAATGGGAGGAATGAAATCAAACCAGGAAAATTCAAAGTGCGATGGTTAGGCCCCTTCAAGGTACGCGAGATCAACGCCAACGGGGCGATTAAGTTGTGGGCGCTCAACGGGAAGGAGATACTAGACGTCGTCAATGGGTCGAAATTAAAACAATACCATGAACAGAGACGAGCGACCGATTCCGGACCCTCTAGAAGAAATAACAATTAAAAAAAAAAAAACCCTATAGGCCCGTACGACAATTGACCATACGGTCAGAATTTTTTTTTTTTAAATCAAAAAAGCGGAGACACCGTACGGTGGGGGCCACACCGGTGGCACCGCGGGGTCACCGTGCGGTGGCACCGCATGCCATCGTGCGGTGGCACCGTGTGTCGACCGTACGATGGTACGGCCTCCATAAATAAACGACCCCAACGCCAAAGGGAGAAAACAAAAACGCAAACCCACGGGAAGATTAAAACGCGCCCAGCTAACGGTAAGAAGAAAAATACGCTGGAGGAAGGAGATTGCACACCGGACACCCGCACGCCAAGTACACCGTACTACCAACCAATAGGAGCAAGGGGAACACTGGAAGCAGAAAGTGGCAGCAGGCAATTGTAAGTGGCAGAAAGTGGTAGGCTGGTTTTAAAACTATAAGAGATTAAAGAAATTAATCCGGGACCAATGGACACAAATAAGAACAAGGCAGATTGGCGAAAACGGTTACAGCCGTTAGAAGACCAGTTACAGGGAGGGCGAAAAACTGTAGAATCAAGTGCAGACACAGGCAAACGAGTTTTGCCATTTGGTGTGCGTATTGCAGGCAGCCTCGAGATGAGCAGCAACCAGAAAAGTAGGAAGCATCGTCCAAAACCTCTGGCGACAAAGGACAAGGATGAGGTAACAGCAGATAATATTGTGTTCGAAGGTTTGAATGGAATAGACTGTAGGAACTGGTGGGCGAAGACACCTCACAATGACCCGATAAAGGAAAACCTTCGCCAGGCACAGGTACATTGGGCCGTCTAGATGTCAGTTTTCTGCATAAAGGATTTTGAGGTGGTTTTGCATGCCATGATTGGCAGCTATGACAAACACCGCCACTAGTCTGTATTTGACTACAACACCAGCGGATAACTATTTCATTCACGGCAGGCGAGTTCAGCAGGGTGTTTAGCATACCCGGGTTGAAAGGGAAGAAAATTGACACTTCACAGAAAATTAGTCCAGAAAACCGTGCCACATTGCTACAGTTGATGTTGCGCGATAACCTCACCCAGGGAGAAAAAGATAGCCTCAAGAGTGCAGGCAAGAGTAGGGGGGTAAAGAAAACATTTTTGGCCAAGGGAGTATGGTGATGCCTGTTGTCCGTGGTGAAGAGTCGCCTCACAGGTGCCAGTCGCGCATCTGACATAGCTATTACACAGATAGTGTTGATGAATGGGCTGCACAATGGGGTGGTGTATGATTGGGCATCATTGTTGGCGGATAGGATGGACGAGTTCATGACGCTGCACTACAAAAATTTTACATGCTGCATCACGCCATTGGGTTATTCCTCGATGCAATCCGCACACAGATCACCCCAGGCTCACAGCCATTGGAGCCACAAGGTCGTGTTGCATCGAACCAGTCGCCCATATTCTACTGGTCGCACTTGGATGTCTTGGCACATGGCGTCGAGGCACGACTCAACACAAAAAGGAAGAAGCCCGCCATGTCAGAAATAGAGTCCGACACAGAAGAGTCCGATGCAGAGGAGGATGCAGATAGTGGCAGGGAGGAATCTGCAGACACCTCCCAGGTGAGCAGAGGGATCTTTCGGTTGGCAGGAAGAGGGAGTGATCAGCTGCCTGAAGAAGAGGTAGTGGAATCGGCAGGTGCAGAAGGGTCCGTTTTAGCATCACACCAGGTCCACTTTACACCAGCACGCCTACCGTAGACTTGTCAGTTGGCAGTGTCGCAGTCATTCGGGATAGTGAGCGTCGTCACCACGGTGCCAATTCCTAGCTTTGGGCAGCCTCGGGTGACGATAGCGATGACACCACAGCGGGTCAAGACCACAGCAGGGACAGACTTCGGGGTGGCCTCACTTCAGCAAGATGGGTCGGGTACCTTGGCGAGTGTAGAGGCTTCCATGGTGCCGGATGTGCCGGATGTGCCAGGCTTGCCAGGCTATATGCAGGAGGCAATGATGGAAGCAGGCGCTCTTCATGATGACCTCAGTGCCTGGTTGAGTCATTACCAGCTTACACCTGTGGCACCGACGGGAGAGGCTGCTCTATCTCCAAGCAGGACCATGCATTCCTTGGATATTATTGATCTAGAGGAAGGGAGTTCCTCGAGCAGTAGGGCGCTTCAGAGGGCTGCGTCACCCCCTGCAGTTGTAGTAACCAGTCCTTACAGAGAGGAGGGGGTGCCTATGGGAGTACAGCAGGGTACAAGAGAGTTGGAGCAGTTCATTATTGAGATGACTCTGGGAGCACAACGGCTTGTATGATCTGCCACACTCCAGGCGGATGCCGCCATGGTTGAGCGGATGGAGAGGTTGTTAGCCTTTGCCCGCACCGGATGTAGAGAGGAGTTTGAGAGGTGTTTTGAGTGTGTCGGGTGGCTTGAGACGGAGAGCCTGGCAATGCTGGAGGCTTGGCGCCTGACTGAGGGGGGGTGGCGAGACCTGGATGCAGTCGTTGGTGAGAGAGGTGGAGTAGGCCTTCCGCGAAGGTTATCTTGAGCTTCGGAGGACACAACAGACGGCAACCACAGTTGAGGCCTTGCGGGTAGCAGCAGTGACAACTCGAGAGGAGCTGACTGCCAGGTTTCGGGAGCTGGAGGCTACCGTGGCATAGACTCAAACAGCAATGGACACTTTAGTAGCAGCGAAGTCTGCCTTGCTGATACAGTTGGAAGAGGAAAGGGCATCCAGAGAGCAGTTGGAGACTCGATTGGTCAGTGCATTGGAGAGTGTGGACAAGAAGGATAAGGAAGTGTTGGAGGCAGCCTATATGGTAAAGACTGCCATGGAGCGGCAGATGGTGGCGGAACGGGATCTAAAGAGGAGGACGGAGCAAGTGTACGAGCTCCGTGGGCGCTTGGCGTCCACCGCAACACCACCACTGGCGCCTTCTTCATCAGGGATGCCCTCTGCACCCCCTTAGTTTTGATTTTGGGTTCTGTAGTCCCCATGTATTCTCCATTTTGTTGTAAGTCGCTTGGAGATGACTTTTCTTTTGGGGGGGGATGATGTTGGCGGCAATATTGTACACGAAAATAAAACTAGTTAATTAAGTTGTAATTGTCTTGGTTAGTTGGCAACCGAGGGGTGGTAGTTGCGGTGCGACGGTTGGCGCTCACACCCCCTCGGTATCTTTATATACTTCCGAATGTAACTTGTGAGACACGATTATGAATGGAATAACATCTCTTATATTTTATCTAATGTCTATGGCATTATTATTCTGCATTACATGTTTTATCTGTGTGCTTTAAGGTATTCACCCGAGAGGGTAAACAGACCCATCATAACATCTTGCATGATTTGCATTTGTGTACATTCTCCCTAAGTTGCACAGAAGGGGGGGGAGGGGGGTGTTGGTGTGGAAGAGGTATTTTACCTAGCTAGTTCATCACCTGGGTCCCCTTCACACATGTTACTTAAGTTTACTTTGGGTACACATAAGTCCTAGGAATCTTTCTAGAAGTCTTAGTTGTCACGTAATCTTACCTTATCACATTTACTTGTTTCCTAGGTCATTTAATATTTATCATGTTAGTTGTCTCAAGTTAGTTGTCTCAAGTCATAAGATTAAGACACACGTCATAATCTTATGAAATCCTATTTTCACCTTGGCCTATATAACTAAGAGGTCCCCTTTGTAATGCATTTTTATCTATCATTTGCATCCTTTGATAGAATAGCATAATTCTTTGTGCTTTTATGATGTGCCTAGATCTTGGGTGGTTATAATCTTCGGCCAACCTTGCATGGTATAGAGCATTTTATACCAAATCTTACAAAAACAAATTTTAAATCCAAAAATCCACATCACCCATCATCCATTGCAATCCACATCCAAAAGAAATGGCTCCATTTTGTCTTGATGAGTCCCCTCACATATCTAAAACAACCTTTTCCAATGATGATGATGATGATGACAACGACAATGATATCTTTGTCAATCAAGAAGAATATAATTCCTATGACAATAATTAGAGTCTTGTGGACCAAGATGAGTACACTCATGAATCCATAGATGACAATGCCTTAAGCAAGCTTTCCACAAGCTGCAATCACCCAGGCATCAACTATCAAAACTACAAATTGGCTAGCATAAGCTATTTCGTTGCACTGAAATGCATATCCATTGGTCATCCTTATCCCAACATTGACAAGGGAAAGCCATCTTTAAAACAAGTTTTTCATCACCCAGCATGCCTATCTCATGTGAGTGCCTTGTCGCCTCCACCTATTACACATTTTCTTCATCCTTGAAACCTTTGCAATCCAATCCACCAATTCCTCTTTAGAGATTTTTGCCAAGGGCTATTTAGAAAGAATCATAAGCCACAAAGCACAAAGAAAGTTGGGTCAGCCTACTCACTAATCCTATGCCATCTAAATGTCTCATCATACAATCATTAATCCCAAATCCCTCGAGCCCCTCAAATCTATTAAATCAAAAATCCATTAATATAAAAGACCTCTGTCATCCACATGAACAACTCGAAAAGTCCATACATGCACTAATCCCTAGCAATGCAAATCATCACTCCCCACTTACCTCATCCAAACAAATATGGCAATGTCAAGAGCTTGCTCCAAAGCATGTCCACACATGTCCTCATCCAAATCAAGATTCAAGCATCCTAACCAATTTCTTACGATCTTAAGACCCAAAAATCCCTGCCAAACCTGTCTTGAAATCACAATCCTATCACCTTGGTTCCTCCATGTTTATATGATCTGGTTTTCTCACCACCAAGGAATCTACAAATCACCAAAACTCCCTACCTATCTAAAACCAGATTTGTGTCTTCCACCCAAGTCATGGGATATCAAGATCATAGTTTGCAAACTCTACTAGTACTCTCCGAGTTGCCAAGTACTCTTTGTTTATTTTTTCTCTGTGAGTTTTTACAAGTTTAACTCGCAAGTTTTTATAAACCTAGGAAAAATGTGGGTAAAAACGCCAATGTGAGCAAAATGTTGGTTAATGTTGGAAATATTGTCGTTGATGTCAAAGGCACTCAATGGAGATTGTTGGCAAAGATATCATCATTAATGTCAAAAGAGTATGGATGAGATTGTCGAACATGGTATCATTGATGTCAAAGCTTAATTCTTTGATATCAAGAAGGAAATAATTTATCTTACAATGATCTTATCAACTAAGAATAGGGAATATCTTATAAAGAGCAAAAATTTATAGAAGGGAGAAAATTAAGGTTTGAATTAAAGGTGGTTAGTTAACAAATGGTCATACCTATATAAAAGGTTGTCTCCATTCAAAGGGATGCCTCCTTTCATGAAAAGTCATAAGCAGGATATGAAGGTAAAGAGAAGTTGGAGAGAAGAACATGGAAATGTAATAAGACATTTGTGTTTAGAAAATTATGATATCATTCAAATATATTTATTAATGAAGAGGTGTGATTAGTATATGAAATGAAGAGTTATAATTTTTAAAGTTCAAAGGAGATGTCTCTAAATGAAATTGCCTCTCTTGGAAAGATATAAAGAGAGCATTGAGTGAGGGATGATAGTGTGAGTTGTGTGTGCAAAAAATAAATATACTAGATATAAAATTTAGATTCATTTGAAGATAAATAAAAGCATTTTAAAAAGGCAATCAAAAGGAATTGTTAACAAAAGGTTATGTCTTTTCAAAAGTTCACCTCTATTCAATGAGATGTATTTTTTAATGAAGAGGCATAAAGATGTGAAGATGTAAAAGGTGATAGTCAAATGTAAAAAGAATGTGAGTGTGGAATTATAAAAAATAAATTTATAGAAGTCCATTATTCAAGCACAAGGAAATTAATAAGGAGTTAAGGCAGATTTGTTAGTGAAAGATATGGATATTCAAATAGTTGTATCCATTTCAAAGAGTTGCATCCATTCATAGAATCATTAAAGATATAAAGGTGGATCGTTCAAGTGGAATAGTGCGAAGAGTGTGTGGTGTAAAAAGAAAGTAGGGTGAGTGAGATATAAAAGATTATAATTCTGATATGAAGAATATTGCACGCTAATGAAGGGTTACCTCTCTTGGTGAAGAGTTATGTTGAATGGTATAAGAGGAGAATAGTGAGATGTGAATTGTAAAGAAATTTAATGTAATATCCTACCAAATAGTGAGCAGACTTATGAAGACTTTATAAGCAGATTTATGTAGACTCTATCAGCACGATTGTGAAGATGTGTGAGGAGGGTTTCATGCAAAGAGAAAGAAGACTTTGGAGTAGAATTATGAAGCATATTGAAGAGTTTTGTGAGTGTAGTGAGTGAACAAAGCAGGTAAGTCAATATACACCAGATCTAGAGAGAGAAATATATGAGAAGGATTATTTTCAGATTTGATGAAAAGAATATGAGGAGTTTGTAACAGATTTTGAAAAGGAGATTGTGATCATTTTGTGGCAGACTTGTGATCAATTTATAGCAGATTTGAGGAAGAGATTATAGCAGTTTGAAGAAGAAATTGTTAGAAAAAGTTGTGGAGAAAAACATTATCCATCATCTATTGAAGAAGCAACATTGATAAGGTGGAAATTTGAATGAGGGGTCGGTGCCTCTAGTAGGCAAGTGCGCACGAATTGAATAAGGGGTTTTTGCCTCTAGTGGGAAAGTTCTCATTAATTGAATGATGGGTTGGTGCCTCTAGTAGATTAAGTCTACAAAATTTGTAAGATCATTATATAGGCAAGTATTTTGTCGTGGTTTTCTCCCATAAGGTTTTCCATGTAAATATTGTGTATTGTGTTCTTTTGATATGCATGATTGTTGAAATTAAGTAAATGGTGCTATTGTTATTGATAAAAGTTGTCATACTGATTCACCCCCCTCTCTTAGTATAACCATGTGCTCATCAGTTAAAACATGTTTTACACATTTTTTTTTGCTATAAAACATGTTTCTAGTTTGAAAAGTAACCACATATCCACAATCACCCATCTTGAGCATGCACACACCTTTGGTGTGCAACAAGAGGTTTTGCGAGGTTTGTTTTTAAGGCTTATCAAGTTGGGCACTCTACCTCTTACATTCAATTGGAGGTGCATTGGGAGGCAAGGTTTAAGGCTCAAAATTCAATTTATTGCATTTGAGTCTTTGTTTTCCATCTTTTTTCCTCTTCTTCACACCATGTCCAAGAATTTAGGTGGGGACCAAACATTGGCTGTGCCATTTATGTAAAAATAATTTCCATGTGTGTTACAATATTTCTCCCCATTTTCCAGTTCTCTAGCAGTCCAATGGCCACTGATTTTTCGGGTTTGTGTCAGTTTGTTTAGAGTGGTAATTTGATGTTACCAATGAGTTTAATTAGAGTCATATGACATTTTCAGATGCTATTTTTGGCTTCTAGTTTGGCCTTCAAGATTCTTGGAGGGAGAGGCTATTTTTGGAAGTCACCCAATCGGTTTGATTATCATCTTCCATCATCAGGTTCCCTTCTATGCAATCAAACCTCAATTTTGATTTCGCTAATTGGGTTTATTATTGAGCTATATTTAATTAATTTCACTAAGATTGTCATTTTAAATAAAATAATTTATCAGGCACCTCAATGTCATAGCTTGTTGGAAAGAGAATAGAAATTTTTTAATGTTGAGAAGCTTAAAAGTGTCTTTTAAGTGTCAGAAATCACTTTTTGGATTTAAAAGCTTAATAAATTAATAAAGTGATTTTAAAAGGGAGTTACTGGAAAGTTCCCAAAACAAATTATAAAAAGGGGGATGGAGAGCTCATTTGTATGTTGAGTTTATTATTTTTTATATTTCTATTTGAGATAATTGTTGTCATTTTCTGACACCCTTGGTCCATCACTAAGAACCGATCAGAGATATGTTCTATGGACCAGCGCTGCCTCAGTTGATCAAGAGAAGACGATGGAATCATGAAGTATGAAGTGTTGTCTTGTCGGAAGTTCCTTTCCCAAGCCTTCTCTTCCTCTCTCTTTCCCGGAACTCCGGAACCCCGAGGTTCTAAAGTTCCCTTCCTTGGTCTCTTGTTCTCTTGCCCCGGAACTCCGGAACCCCCAGGTTCCCAAGTCTTCCCAACTTCGGTGACCCAGGTCTCTGAAGTTCCTAAATCTTCTCTTCCTCAACCCGGGAAGTCCGGAACCCCCAGGTTCCCAAGTTCCTTTTTCCTCAACCCTAGAACCTCCAGGTTCCCAAGTTCCTTAGTCTTCAACCTCGGAACTCCGGAACCCCCAGGTTCCCAAGTTTCTTTTTCCTCAACCCCGGAACTCCGAAACCCCCAGGTTCCCAAGTTCCTTAGTCTTCAACCCCGGAACTCCAGAACCCCCAAGTTCCCAAGTTTCTAGTTCTTCTACCCCGGAACTCCGGAACCCCTAGGTTCCCAAGTTCCTTTTTCCTCAACCCCGGAACTCTGGAACCCCTAGGTTCCCAAGTTCCTTAGTCTTCAACCCCGGAACTCCGGAACCCCCAGGTTCCCAAGTTCCTAGTTCTTCTACCCCAGAACTCCGAAACCCCCAGGTTCCCAAGTTCCTAAGTCTTCAACCCCGGAACTCCGGAACCCCCAGGTTCGCAAGTTCCTAAGTCTTCCCAACTTCAATGACGCAAGTCTTCAAAGTTCCCCCAACTTCGGTGACCCAGGTCTCCAAAGTCTTCCAAACTCCTTTTGGTTGGCGACACTTCCGGATGGCGTGATCAACACTCAAGGCTTTAAATGCTCCGACAGCTTTTTTTGACTTATTCACCTTCTTTTGTGGAGCTACAAGGGTGCTTTTAATGTTTTTGGCGGGATTTCCATCAAGGGAGGTATGGGGCCATGCTTGTTGGAGTGACTTATGCCATGTTTGCATATTCTGACTTTGGAAGGTCAGTCAATCCACCTTCTTAGGGTTGCCTTTTCAGGGTATGGCTAGGTTGCTTGCATGTACAGAAGTCAAGTGCATGCACTTCCCTGCACTTCCAGACTGACATACAGGGGTCATGATCACACTTGTAACCACATTTCTATATAAAGGTTGTTAAGCCTCATTGTAAAGTGTTCTCTCACTGCTGCCTTGAGCTTTCCTATGCTCTTTCTCTTCTCTTGAAGACTCGTAATTATTTTTGCATTTCTGCAACTGTAAGTTTGGCCTTTGGCCTTTGAATGAATTGAAATTACATTCTTACCTTCCTTCAACTTATCATAAGTGTATGTTTTGTGGCTCTTCTCTCCATATATGTTGTGTTAACTTGTTTTTCTGAGTGTGACTTGTGGGAATCCTTCTCCCCTCTTAACACTTAGCAAATTCTAACCTCCATACATGCGTTCTGGTCACTCATGAAATTGAAGTTTGTGCATCTCTTGGGTATTTCAGTTGATTCCCTGCGCCAGTTCGGGTGGGGAGAGGAACAATCTCTTCTTGGTGCATCACCTCCTTTTATTTCAAGCATTTCTCTTTTCCCTTTACCTCTGCAATTTGTTAGGATAGGCCTAGGAGTTAGTTTTGAAGTGTTGAGTTGGTTCAACACCTGCACCTGGATTGAGAAGGAAGTCGGCCTTCTCCGGAGATTCAACCCCCTTGCGCAAGGTCCCACATTTTGGGGTTGTTTCCATGTTTCACAAGGTTGTTGAGTTGATAGCTCAACAAGGGTGCGAGCTTTTGTGATAACAATAACCTTGTGTGGTTCTGGAGATTTGGACTTGGTCCATCTCAGCCTTCCAAAGGATGAAAACCCTCTTGAAGAAGACTAGCTATGGTAGTGAAAGATCTATTCTAGTTGGTGTTTGTTAGAGATATCTTATAGGTATTTCACAGTGCATTCAAAGATTAAGGTTTTTTAATTTGTGAGTTATTCTCTTAAAGAAGTTACAGGCAAGTTTTAGATTATCGAAGGTTTTGCAAATATTCAGAAGAAGATGTCATTCAAGGGTTCCTTGCTTGGGGGCACTGAAAATTGATGAGCACTAAAGTTTATCACTTGCTCATTTGTTTTAAATTGCTTGGAATATTATTATGGTGGCAGTTTGAATTGATATTCTTGTGTATAAAGGATGTCATGGTTTATGAAGGAATTCATGTGGCTTTGGACCATAGTTACAAGACTAGCAGAGTCTTGGCAAGACTCGGCGAGTCCCGAGGCAAGTCGCCTCTGTCAAGGCCAGGGGACCATGGACTCGGACTCGGTCAAGTCTGGCCGGGTTTGGGCATACTCGTCGAGTCTGCCAGACTCGACAGACTTGCTGAGTCTCGAGCCCTGGACTCTAATGCCCAGGCAACATTAAAAAAGCCAAAAAAAAATAATGTGTTTGTTTTAATATGAAACAAAAGGTAAATATGTTTTGACTCCCACCCTAAAAAGTCATTTTTCTTGTTTGCAAACAGAAGGAGGAGAGAAAAAGAGGGTTTTGAGAAACAAATAGAAGCATTGAAGAGTAGACCAACAAATAGATTGAAGAGGAGATTGCAATTGTTGATTGTTTGTGCAAGTTTGTACGTTGCCTTCAAGCATTTAAAGGTGTTAAAGAAGGATTCGGAAGAGGTTTCTAGCAAATTTATAGAGGTAAGTATCATTTTTTTGTAATTTTTTTATTTTCTTACTTTCATATTTCCATATTTTGTACATTTGTTTTGTTTTTGTTCTATTTTATATGGATGGGAAAAATATGAAAGTTGAAACCCTAGTTTTGTTTTTTCTTTCCATTGTTTATTTTTAATTTTTAATTTATTTAGAATAAGAGACATTATGCTGATTTTTTTCATTTATAATATATTGCAGCATAATGTCTCGGCCTAGTGGAAGTGGTGCCTCAAAGGCAGCCCCAGTTAGAAAGGATAAGGCTTGGAAACATGGCATCCCCGGTTCAAAAAAAGAAGTAACATGTATTCATTGCAAAACAAAATATAATGGGGGAGGTATTAACCTAAGTTACCAGTTCGGGTTCGGGTTCGGGTTCGGGTTCGGCAAAAAAAAAAAATTCTTGGGTACGAGCACGGGTTCGTCCGTACATATATACATATATTAATTATAAATTTATATATATACACATATATTATATATATCTTCAATATATACAATCCATACAAAAATAAAATATACAATGTGACTTTCCATACATAAATCATAAATCATAAATCCATAATTGCCAATGCCAATAAATATCCATATATCGCAAATATTATCAGTAAACTAATAACTAAAGTCTAATATCATATTCATAATTTGCAAAAAAGATAATATTCAAGTTTCAAGTTTCAACTGATTCAAGTTTCAAAATGTGAATATGTCATGACACAAATAAAAATTCAAATTACAAGCCATCTATGGGATTTAAATTCCATATTCATCTTCATCTGAACCATCCAACCCAAGCCCAAGGTCATCAAGTGGTTCAAATCCAGCATCAATTGAACCACTATCGAATGGAATGTCACATCCACTAGCCAAGTCTCTCTCAAGTTCCATAGCTGCCTCGTCTATAGAGACTTGGGCAAGTTGTGCAACTGTAGCATCTAAATCAGCACACTCAGGGGCTAGATCCCAATTCCTTGTTGCACTCACATTATATTCAAGGTCCTTATGTGACAACAAACGAAGGTTGGAGTGTACGTAGACCAAATCCTCAGCTCTCTTTGCACCCAAACGATTACGTTTGACTGAGTGGATGAAGGAGTATGTACTCCAATTCCGCTCAGCTGAAGAAGAACTTGCAACCTGTTAAAAGTTAAAACATTATTAGAAATTTATAAATTATAAAATAAAAATATGATAGCATCAAATGGAATTGGAAAACTATAAAAAATAAAAAGATACATACTTGGGAGAGAAGTTTAATTGCAAGAGGCTGCAAGTAAACGGAGCCTTGACCATGTACATACCACCACTCATCAACATCCATCCCATATCTAGCATTGAGAGCTACAACATCATGATTTTTTGTGGATACAAATTGGCCAAACTCCTTCATGACAACATTTCTTGTCTCCTCATCTTGATATATCTTTTTAAAGGCAGCTCTATAGCCAGAAGCAACCTTTGCATCTGTATATGGTGGTACCCTCCTTGGTGTTGCAAGCATCTCTGCACTATAAAATTTTGGTGTCAAAGCAAATGCTAAGAGATGTAAGGGATTGGTCATCTTGTTCCAACGGTCAACAATAATATTCTGCACAACTTTGAAAAATGTTTCTGTTGGGTCATTTACTTTTCTTTTTATTACTTCTCTTATTTTCTCCACCATGCACTCCATGCCATCATAAATCTCACCCAAACATGGGCGATCAGTATCAGCATACCTAATCATGCTCATGATGGGCTCAGTGAAATTCAAAACACATTCCACATTATCCCACCATTTCTCATCAAGGATCAATGCTCTTACTTTTAGAGCTCTTTCTGTTTGGGCTTGCTTCCATACACTCCACAATCTGTTGATGACCATAGAACTCAAGGCCTCTCACACCTTCACAAGTTGTCTTAAGACGAGTGTGTGAGATGCAAATCGTGTTTCAGCTACCTAACATGACATAAAAAAATACACAACATATATCAATTATAAAAAATTAAAAAATTAAAAATTAAAAATTTAAATTAGTAATTACCTTCAACAACTCCAACTTGGAGAAGGTCCTAAAAATGGCTTGTGACATATGATGATTAGTCACAAACATTTGAATCTCCTCGCCCTCCTCATACAGTTTTTTCACCCAATCAATTTGTGTGCAAATCTTTTGCATGATTAAATTGAGTGAGTGGACTGCACATGGTTTCCAAAAGATGTGACCGTATGTAGCCTCCACTATAGTCCCTGCTGCCCTACAATTTTTAGCATTGTCCGTTATGACTTGGACAACATTTTGAGGCCCACCATGTCAATGCATTCTATGAGGATATTGGCAATGAAACTTGCATCTTTCACTTGCCCCTCACAATCCACCGCTTTCAAAAACATTGCCCCTTTAGGGCACACTAGTATAACATTGATCAATGGCCTATTTTTACAATCTTTCCATCCATCAGAAACGATGGTCAAACCTATTTCCGGCCATGTATCTTTGATGACTTTCAACTGTGACTCTACGGATGCTTTCTCCTTTGCCAATAAGGTGGTTCTCACCTTTTCATACCCTAGACAAACATAATCAGAAGGTGTGTTGCAAAGGGTATGTACCATGTCCTGAAAGTAAGGTGATCTAACAAGGTTGAAAGGAAGCCCATTGCCATAAATGCAACGCCCAATGCTCTGATCTGCAATCTCTCTCATTTCATTTTTGAAGGCAGTATCCAATGGGCCTCTTTTCCATGAAGCCACAACATTTTGATTCTCTAGTGGAGCAACTGGTGGTTTTGGCATGAAAGGATGCGATCCGGCTGGTCTTGTGGAGCCAATACTACTAGAAGGCCACGTAGTCTTCGAGCTTGACTGGACAAGAGGATGATCAGTCTTTGCTTTGCCACTTCTCCTAGTAGCTTCCTCTTGTTCTCTAATATATTCCAAAACTAGAGCTTTTGGCAGCCCCTTGCCATCTGATCCCTTACAAAATTTTATTTCACGCCCGAAGATGAAACAAAGGTGGCATTTCACTCGATAGTATGAGCTGGTATACTCAGTGCCACAATAGTTACACTTCCAAACAAAACCCCCACCACCAGACACTTGCTTGATCATTGTTGTACAATGCCAAAGTGGTGAATCTTGATCAATTTTAAAGGGGTTATTTTCAATTCGGGCATGGGCAATTGAACTAGAGCTTGCACTTGCACTTCCAATTTCAGCCATTATGTATGATTATATGAATAATGCACCTAAAATAAAAAGAGAAAACACAACATTATTGAAAAAAATTGATAAAATTTTGGCATTATAACCCCATACCATGCATACAAAGTGTAAAAAAATATACAAAACTTATTTAAAAAATTTTAGAAAAACTTTTTTAAAAAATTAAAAAATTTGAAAAAAACTTTAAAAAATTCTTGAAAACTTGTAAAAAATTCCAATTCACTCACCTTTGATGGCTAAATCTTCCTTCTCCAGTGATTCCTATGCCTTTTATGCATGTCTCACATCTTCATAGTCTCTACCTTCGAAGAAAAATGCAAAAACTAAGAAACCCGGCTTTAGAGAAAAAATCTTCAAAAATGCAAATAGAATGAGTTGAATGAATGTTTTGATGCATGAAATGCATCGTAAAGGGGCGAATTAGGGTTTAATTATTAATTAACTATTTTTTAAAGTACTTTTTTATTGGTTTTTGACCCGTGGGCCCCGTTTTTGGGAACCCACGGGCCTGGGTTCACCCGGTTCCTCCTGGGTTCGACCTAGGTTCCACCCGGGCCGCAGGACCCACAGGGAACCTGGCCACCTGGGAAGGGCCCGGGTGGAACCCAGGTCAAACCCGGGCCGGACCAGGACTGGGCACGAACCAGGACCTGGACCCAATCCAATACCCAAAGAACTGGTAACTTAGGTATTAACCGGCTAAAATATCACATTGCACAAATAGAATGCCATGATACAAAACCATGCAAAAGAGCACCCCTTGAGGCTATTCGTGAAGTGCAAGCTCAATTAGAGGAATTTGAAGAGAGAAAAGAACTAAAAAGGAAGCAAATGGAAGAAATGGCAGCCATTGGTGGAAAGGCTTCTTCAAATTCTCGACCTCCATTCCTTGGCTCTGGAAGTAGTGGTAGCGCGAGTGTGAGCATTGGGCCTCACATTCGTAAAAATAAATCCACATTAGACTCACTTATTGTTACACGCACGACTCCGGGTGTCCAACCATTGCTTGAGAGCACGGGTTGGAATAAGGAGAAGCATGATGCTACAAAAATGGCAATTGGAGACTTTTGGTTCTACAACAACGTTCCATTTCATGGAGCGAGGTATTCATTAGTATTTTGATTTCTATGTCTTAATTTTTTTGCTTTTAAGAAATTGAGAATTTAAGAGTGTGCCACATGGATTATTTTAATTTTTAAAGTTACAAGTAAATACTTATTCCGTTTATTTAATTTGTTTTAGGTCTCCATACTGGCAAATTATGGTAGATGCCATTACTGGTTGTGATCAAGGGTTTAAATCCCCTAATGGTAGATGACAAATGGTTTGAATCAAAAGGTGGCTGATTTTAAAGACAAAACTGTCGAGCAGCATGAGATATGGAGGAAGGGTTGCATCATCATGACTGATGGTTGGACCGACAGAAGAAATAGAGCACCGTTGAATTTTCTTGTCTCCTCATTAGGTAATTGTACTTTGTATTTTGTAAAGTATATTTGTCATTGATTTAGTGACGAAGTTTTTTAATTTTTATCTTACTAAATCTCTTTTTTTTTTCTTTCTTAGATAGCAGAGTGTTCTTGAAGTCAATCAATGCTTCAGGGAATATAAAAAATGTTGAATATCTTTGTGGGGTGTCGAAGGAAGTGTTGGAGGATGTGGGTGAGGAGAATGTGGTGCAAATAGTGACTGATAATGCAGGTAAACTTCTTATGGAGAGGCACCCCACCTTGTTTTGGACCCCTTGTGCTACTCATTGCATTGACCTCATATTGGAGGATCTTGGTAAAATTCCATGGATTAAAACATGTGTAGAGACTGGAAGGAATATTTTTAAATATATATAAAATCATGCTTGGATCCTCAACCTTGTGAGAAATTTCACTAATAAGAAAGAGTTGTCTCGTCTAGGAATTACCTGATTTGCAACAAATTTTATCACACTGCAATTGCTGCTTCAATCCAAGGGCGGATCGAAACGCGTTTTTGTAAGTGAGGAGCGGACGGCATCATCATATGCAACGACCACTGCAGGGATTGAGACAGCTGATCAGGTTTTTGAAGAGCATAGCTTTTGGCAACTGGCCAAGGAGATTGTGCAGGTAATTATCTATTATATTTTTCATTTTTGTTCTCATTTCCATTCCATTTCCTTATTTTTATTCACACTTGTTTATTGAAAACTTAAAACTTAAAGTTTAATGTTGCAACTTTCAACTTGTGATCACAGTTCATAGAGCCTCTTGTTGTTCTCCTTTGAGTTGTTGATGGAGAGAAGCTCACAATGGGCTACATTTATGAGGGCATGGACAAGGTGAAGAAGGCCATTAGAGCCATTTATTCAAGGAATCAAGTTAAGTATGGTCCCATATGGGAGGTCATTGATCAACGATGGCACAATCTGCTTCACAGGCCTATACATGCAGTTGCCTACTACCTTAATCTGGTGTTCCAATTTCGCCCAAATTTCAAGGCCGATGATGAGGTGTGGAGTGGGCTTTATGAAGTTGTAGAGTGAATGTCACCTGATTCATTAGTTGGAGCACACATAGTCCGTGAGATAGAGATGTTTAGGAATGCACAATGAGACATATGCAAGCATAACCGGACACAAATGATGTCAAGTAAAAATCTAATCAAGGCATAGTTTAAAATTTAAATCTTAAACTTTTCTATCTATGATTCTATTACCATTATCATAAACTCAAAGTTAGAATAGAAATAATTTTTATTATTTTTTTGTTTTAGATGCATGGTGGGAGATGTTTGGTAATAAGGTGCCAAATCTACAAAAGATTATAGTTCATATCTTGAGCCAGCCATGTAGTGCTTCAGGATGTGAACGCAATTGGAGCATGTTCAAGCGTATTCACTCCAAAAAACACAATAGGTTGGTGTTGCAAAAGTTGAATGATCTTGTGTTTGTTCATTACAACCTTCGCCTCCATCACAGACAGATCTTGGGCACTGACACATCTCCTCACTTTAGAGGAGGTTGATCCACAGGTAGAGTGGAACACTGAGCTTGATGATCCTGTCTTCAGTGATGAAGACTTAGAATGGGTTGATCAAGTGGATCGAGAGGCAAAGGCAGTAGCGGTGGCAGAGGAGGCTAGAGCACGAGGAGACCCATTGGAGGAACCCGAGATCGAGGATGATGTGGATGAGGATGAGGATGTGGATGTCACTGAGCCTCAGACACAAGCAGAGATCATGGCTACAGAACGTTCCAGGACCTATCTTAGGCGCACACGTAGGACAATTGCGGGGTCAAGTGATCAATGATCACTGATATTGGCTCGTTTGAGCCTTATACTTCTAGGCTCTAGCTATATGTTGAACTTGATATATGTTTTGAACTTTTGATGACATGGATTTCATATTCCATGAATTTTGTAGACATTTGACACTATCTATATTTCTAATGTGTTATTTAGTTTAGCTTATTTCCTTCAACGCAAGCCTAAAATTTGCATTTATACTTATGTGATCAATGTAAACTTGTGTATGTGCTTCTATTTGATGAGATTATCGTGTCTTTAATGTTTATTTATTAGAGGATGCATGAAACAGGTTAAAATTGAATTTCTTGGGTTTTTCAATTTGTTGAGTCTTGGCCAAGTCTGGGTGCCAAGTCCAAGTCCGAGTCAAAAATCAGCTTGCTGAGTCCGAGTCTTGTAACCATGCTTTGGACACCATACTTGGGATATTTAGAGTTGGGCAAGTATATTTCAGATTGGACACCATATTTTAGAGGACTAAAATCTTCATCTTATTCACCTTGTTATTGCTTCTTGCTGGCTGCACTAAAAACCTAAGATTGTGAGGTTTCACCAAGGGACGTGGGGCCTGATTGAGCTCCATTTTAGGATGCAAGGGTACTTTCTGAACAAATATGAAATTCTATACTCATTATTATTGCTATTGTGAAGCGATAGGCACTGTCATAACTGAGCCTTGTGGGTTGAAACTTCTTTTAATGGTTAGTGACTGTTGGGCAATACTACAAAAGTGTTGCTAATAACAATTACAATTTGGTTATGCAATTAAAGGTTACAGATTTTGGAGCTTACTCTTGCTCTTTGTTTCAGTTTTATAAATGTCTTTTCTGAGCAGCATTTAATGGCAGAATAAGTATTATTTTAAAATCAGATCAGACCTTTGTAGTTCTGTTATTTGAATATTGACAATGGTATTTTCTTTATCAAGTTGCATACATTATTCAGCAATTTCGAGTATCATTCAAAATATCATCCATCACTTGCAAGTTTGAAAACAAGACATTAAAACCATCAAGAAAATTGTTTGTTATCGTGACATGGTTAAGAATGCAATCAATAAGGGTGCCAACTATTTGGCAAAATACCTTCATAGCTGAATGGTTGAAAGAACTGGAAAAAACTGGGTTGCAATTTGGGGTGGTATCTTACAGTGGTATCAGAACTAAAGATCCTTCCAGCCTTTGGGTAATTCAGAAAATTGACTTTCAGTTTGAAGCATGGCTGGCAACAGAAGATAGAAAATGGTTGGCAAGATTACTCTATGATTCAGGTGGTAAACTCGGTATTCTATTTCAACCAAGGGATGATGCTTTGGTCACATTGAAAAAAATAGAAGAACGTTTGATCCTTGTTGAGCAGTCACCTTCTCAATCATTGCAGATAGCTCTTATTCCTAGAGTGACTTCTTTGGGTCAACACAAGTGGTTGAGACATACAGATGATGAGATAAAAGTGATGGTTACTTTTTTTTTAAGCGATATAATGAGGATTGTAACTCCTGTAGCCCCTTATGATGATAATTGATATTACAATGAAAGAGGTAATGCTGCTGATTGTAGATAGTTTTCGGGATCTTGTTGATATTAAAAATCCAAATTTTTCTAAAAGGTTTGCCATACTTTAAAAATTTGCAGGAATCAGACCTTATGCTAGATTGAGTAACCTTGGATCCAATTTCAGATTCATCAGGTGATGTTTCTAAGACTAATGACTTTTATGATGCTTCTTGTGATGAGTTCATTAATGTTCCTTTAGATTAAGGTCATGATGAAAGCATACTTTCAGATGAAAGGCTTGAAAGCAAATCCAATTTATTATTACTTGGAGTTGATTCTGAGCAAACACGTCATGAGATTGTTAATTCTATTATTGAGCATCTTCATCAAGTTGATGTTAAAGAGGCACACAAGTCTCAGGACAGCTATGGAATTATTGCTAAAATGTGTTTGTGTAACATATGATCGGATTTTGGTTTTCATCATGGCAGCAGTACTCTTCTTTGCATGGACATGAGAAGAATCAATTTGTGGTATCCATTGATAGCCCATTGTTTGAGATGGGTGATGATATGACATATGAGAATCCACTTTTTTAGTTTGATGATGGAACAACTCCTAGTTGTAGTGTCACACTTGGTGAAAATAGCAAGATATGGGATCCAGGAGATGATTCGGGACTTGAGTTGGACTATGATTTCTAGTTTAATGTTGATCACAGTTAACATCATTAGGTGATTGGTCACCCTCCTGGGAGACCGCTAGATATGAAATGTGCAAATGAGGAGATAGATGAAGACCGTATTTGGAGTGATATGACACTAAGAGGCATCATCATTCCGAACTACGTGAGTAATTGGAAGGTAACTTGGGTTCGCAAGTTGAAAATTTCAGTTGAGAGTTATTTCCTTGTTGGTACTTGCTTTGAGTTGCATCATTCCTGTATGAAGTTTGGTCTTGAGTTTTGGAGTGGTCCAACAAGTGGGACTTTTCACAAATTATTTGAGTTGATGAGTTGTAATGAATGCCCTTCAATTGTAGTTGCTGATGTTTCCTCTTCATTGGATGAATTGATTCATGGAGACATACATTTCAGACTTTGAAAAGTTTCCAGACAATGTTATTGAGCTTGCTGGAATTTTCAGAACAGCTACATGGAAAGGAGATTTCAAGCCTATTACTTGTGTAGCTCTAAAGGAAGGACTAAACATGACATTCACATGATTGACAATCCATTTTTGGATTGAGTCTTGTGTTGTTTTATCTTATACTAATCTTTCTTTGGGCTTGGTTTTGAAGGCAACAATTGTTCCTTGCACCTTAGTTGTCGATGCTTTCGTGAATGGGTTACAAGAGATTACGAAAAGTGTCACAAACTTGCTTGATGTGCATGATGTTATGGATGGCACTTACAGTTGTGATGTGTATCTTTCTAGGTATGTTAGAGAGTATTCACACTTGGGATCCTCAACAAGGATTGATGGAGCTTTTTGGTTCAGGTAGGTATGATCTTTGGAGGTATAAAGATGAAAATTTCAGTATTGATAGTGCTGTTCTTTTCCTTTCCAGCAATTTGGTGATTCCATTTGCGCATCTACAAATGGATTGAAGAGAGATTTTAAGTAAGGATTGGAGCAATGAATGAATGGTCACTTTTGGGAGTGTTCCTTGGCAAAGAATGGATCAGAATTTCAGTTTTGAGCTTGTTGTTTGGTTGCAAGTCAGTCACTTTACAATATGGTTTATTCTCATTCAAGGGATTTGGCACAAATTCTTTGTCAAGGAAGTGAAGGTTTTCAATCAGAGATTGCTTGGAGGTGTTTCCCAGCCACTTCTATGTTAATTTGGTGCAGCACAATGCTTACTACCCATGCTTATACTTGGGAAATTCATTGGTAGTGTTGTTGTCCTTTGTGTTGAGCACTAAAATCAGATTTTACATTGTTGTTTTCAATTTTGAACAACAATGATTATTGTTTACTTCAGACCTTCCAAACTCAGAAAGTTTATCTTTTGAATGTTTGTGATATAAACATTGATAGTTTACTCTCTTTGTTGGTTCAATTTAGTGAACTTTTGCATGCTTTGGTTCATCATTCATAGGCCCTTGGAGTTGGAACAAGAGGATTGGAGAAGTTCGCATTTGCAATTGTGACACTACATGATATCATGAGGAGTTATGATGAGGATCGTATTAGGCCGAGCAGACTTTCCTACCTATTCTCAAGATTGTGTTAGGTACAAGGATTGCAATTATGGACCTTACTGAGATGCTTTAGCAGGAGAAGTTTTATGGTTTAGATTTCAACACTCACAAGTGTTTCAGCTTAGTTATTGATGATGATTACTTTTTGGGGTTCCAAAAGAGGAGGGTGTAGTTTGGACACAATGGATTGTCAATTATGATTAGAGTGGCACAGTGTCAGCATGGTGGATCTTTTCTGAGATTGACTTGGAACCCTGGGATCACATTGGTTTGCAGTCCAGTAGCTGTTGGGGATGTGAGAGCCAATGTTGACTTTCTAGAGTTTACTCCTATGGTGCATCAGTTTGGTTCTTTCAAAGAGCAATTCTTTGAGGAGTTGATTGAGTCTATGCATATCTGATTGCTCTTCTTATCGGTGGTTATTAGGAGGTCTCTTGTCTTGGTACCCTCCAGGACAGTGCTTTGAGATGTTGGTACTATAGATCTCCTAGGTTTAGACCTTGAGATCGTTCTTGGTTTCAATCTGGATCAATTTGATGATTGTGGGGTTGTATTGGCATTGCTTGAGGACAAGCAATCTTTGGGAACGATAGATTGTAATGTCCCCATTTTCAGGCTCTTTAGTAATGTAGTGGTCATTGACTTTCTAGATTTGTTTCAGTTAGTTTAGAGGGGTAATTTAATCTTACCAATGAGCTCAAATGGTTTAAAAGAGTTATATGAAGGGAGAGTCTATTTTTGGTAAGTCGCCCAGTCGGGTCCATTTATCATCTTTCATCATCAAGACCTCTCCTACACATTCAAATTTCAATTTCGATGCGTTTTGACCATTGTCACTAATTGGGTGCATTATTGAGCTATATTTAATTAATTTCACAATGGCTGCCATTTTAATTAAAATATTTTATCAGGTGCCTCAATGTTATAGCTTGTTGGAAAGAGAACAGAAAGTTTTAAATGTCGAGACGCTTAAAAAGTGACTTTTAAGTGTTGGAAATGTTTATAAAGTAAATTAAATCACTTTTTGGAGTTAAGAGGCTTAATATATTAATGAAGTGATTCTAAAAGGAAGTTTTTGGAAAGTTCCCTAAAAAGCTTATGAAAGAGGGGATAGAAAGTTCATTTGGTATACTGAGTTTATTTTTTCTAATATTTTTCTCTAAGAAAACCTTGCATGGTTTTGGAGATTTAGACTTGGTCCATTTCAACTTTTTTAAGGACAAAAATCCTCTTGAAGAAGACTAGCTATGGTAGTGAAAGATCTACTCTGGTTGGTGTTTGTTGGAGATATGTTATAGGTATTTCATAGTGCATTCAAAGATTGAGGTTTTCTAATTTGTGAGCTATTCTCTTGATGAAGTTACAAGCAAGTTTCACATTTTTGAAAGTTTTGCAAATATGAAGAAGAGGACGCCATTCAAGGGTTCCTTGCTTGGGGGCACTAGAAATTGATGAGCACTGAAGTTTATCACTTGTTTGGTTGTTTTTAAATTGCTTTTAGTTTTATTATAGTTGCGATTTGAATTGATATTATATAAAGGACACCATGGTTTATGAAGGGTTTCCTATGGCTTTGGATGCCATTCTTGGGAGATTTAGAGTTGAGCAAGTATTCTTTCAGATTGGATGCCATATTGGAAAGTAAACCTTCATCTTATCGGCCTTGTTATTGCTTCTTGCTGGCCATGCTATAAATCTAAGATTGTGAGGTTTAACCAAGGGACATGGGGCTGATTGAGCTCCATTTCAGGACTCGAGAGCACTTTCTGAACAAATATGAAATGCTATACTCATTATTGCTGCTGTTGTGAAGGGATAGGCACTGTCATAACTGAGCCTTGTGGGTTGAAACTTCTTTTAATGGTTTAGTGACTGCTGGGCACCATCATCTTACTTTCGGATTGTTGTATTTTGAGTAAGACTGCAGAAATCTTGCTAATAACAATTACAATCTGGTTATGCAATTAAAGGTTTGAGACTTTGGAGCTTACTCTTGCTCTTTGTTTCAGTTTTATAAATAAATGTGTTTTCTGAGTAGCATTTAATGGCAGAATAAATAGTATTTTAAAATATGATCCATCCCTTGCAAGTTTTAAAACAATACATTAAAACCATCGAGCAAATTGTTTGTTATCATGACATGGTTAAGAATACAATCAGTGAGGGTGCCAACTGTTTGACAAAATACCTTCATAGCTGTGTGGGTGAAAGAAGTGCAAAAAATTGGGTTGCAATTTAGGGTAGCATCTTACACAATAGGGTTAGTGACCATTTGTTAGGCATGATTGGACATGGATTAAAGGTTTGTGAAAATAATCCTTTTTAGGGAGGGTGAGGAAAAAGTTAAAGTTATGCCTTTAGAATCTACAATAGATCAATCCGATTTGTTGCTTACTGCTATGGTTGATGTTGTGAGGGGATATCATTCTAATAGAGGAAAGATAAAGGCTACAAATGATGGGCAAAATTGTTGTTTTTCACAGGTATCGCATGTGCTGCATATAACTTCACGATCATCTATATGCCCACCACTGTATATGTTACCCGCCCTATCTAGTGTTCTCCAATAACCCCTATCAAGGGATATAAATACCAGTCAATGTCACATGAAATGACATGACTCTCAGTTGGAACAAACACGACTATAGATAAAAGGTTGCAATAGACTAACAACCCGATATAAGTATAACTAATCGTATGGGAATAAAGAATACTAACAACCGATTAGTATATAAAGTGATCATATGTTATAAGACAGTGATTAAGGTAAGAGTAAATAAAGTGCGATACCAACACACAGTTTAGAGAAAAATAAAGAAATCGCATATATATACAGCAGCGATATCTCCTGTTGGTATAATAACATCAACATGTTGTGACCTTTTCCACACATCGCCCCATTGCAAATGGGGACCCTCTCTTTTCCTGCTTTCTAGGATTTTGTTAGTGTCCTGTGACCTTTTGCTGCAGTTTCACCAAGCCTTGTCCAGTTCAGAGCATTTCAGGCCCTGACGATTGAAAGTTAGTTTTTGCAGGTTATGTGATTCCGAAGTGTGAACACCACCAGAGTGCTTAGAGAGGCCAAAGGACGAAGATCGCAATCGATTTGGACAACTTTCTATTTTTAGAAAGTTTGTCGTTTTGTTTATTTCCTATTTTTTAGGAAGTTTCGTTTTTGGCATTTTTAGCCCGATCCCCGATATGGCTATTTTTAGAAAGTTTTTTCCTATTTTTTAGGGATGTCTGCTTTTTGCTTTTACGGGATGCAAACCTAGGGTTTACACTTGCACCACTGACCAGCTTCGACCGGAATTCGAAAATTCCAAGTTTTGACCTAAACAAGCTAAATCCCTAGATTTTAGGCTTTTGCTTTTTCGGGATGCAAACCTCGGGTTTACACTTGCACCACTGACCAGCTTCGACCGGAATTCGAAAATTCCAAGTTTTGACCTAAAAAAGTTGAATCCCTAGATTTTAGGCTTTTTGCTTTTTCCGGGATGCAAACCTAGGGTTTACACTTGCACCATCGACCAGCTCCAACCAGATCTCGAAAATTCCAAGTGTTGACCTAAAAGGCTAAAATCCCTAGATTTTAGGCTCTTTGCTTTTTCAGATGATCCACCTAAGCACGGATTTCAAATTTCAAGTTAATCCGATTAAATTAGATTAAACTATGAAATTTTGAAATTTCTTTGAAAATTCTTCTAAGTCTGGCTAACAAGGGTTTTGAAGTGTTTCTGCAGGTTCAAACCCCATCACGAAGGATGAAGAGGTCATGTGGGTGCTGAGGTTAAAGTCCGCCATGCCAATGGAGGTCATGTGGGCGCCTTGCCTAAAGTCCGCCATGAGTTTGGAGGTCACATGGGTGCCCACTCTGAAGTCCGCCCCACCTAAGGAGACCATGGAGGAGCAAGGCTTGAAGTCCGCCCCACCTTAGGAGATCATGTGGGTGCAAGGCTTGAAGTCTGCCCAAGGCATAAGAGGGGCCATGAAGGAGGCAACTTCAAAGTCTGCCCAGCCATGAAGAGGCCAAGCTAGAAGTCCGCCCAAGGCTGAAGAGGCTATGTGGGGGCTAAGGTTGAAGTCCGCCCAAGGTTGAAGAGGCTATGTGGGGGCTAAGTCAAAGTTCGCCCAAGGAGGAGAAGCACTAGAAGTCTGCCCAAGATAGAGAAGACACTAAAGTCCGCCCAGCCTTGATGGAGGCCATGAAGGCGCTAACTCCAAAGTCCGCCCCACCTTGATGGAGACCATGTGGGGGCTAAGGTAAAGTCCACCCAAGGTTGAAGGGGCCATGAAGAGGCCAGGGTTGAAGTCCGCCCAAGGAAGAAGGAGGCCATGAAGGGGCTAAGGTTGACGTCCGCCCAAGGTTGGAGAGGTCACATGGGTGCTAAGGTTGAAGTCCGCTCAAGGTGGGAGTGTAGTCTAAAGTCTGCCCAAGCAAGAAGAGGGGTTATGAAGGAGCTAACAAGCTAAAGTCCGCCCAAGTTTGAAGGGGCCACGAAGGAGCACTCTCCAAAGTCCGCCCAAGGTTGGGAGGCTAAGGAGGAGGAGTGATCAAAGTCCGCCCAATGAGGAGAAGCACTAGAAGTCCGCCCAAGGTTGAAGAGGCTATGTGGGGGCTAAGGTAAAGTCCGCCCAAGGTTGAAGGGGCCATGAAGAGGCCAAGGTAAAGTCCGCCCAAGGTTGAAGGGGCCATGAAGAGACCACCAAAGTCCGCCAAGGTAAAGGAGGCCATGGAGGAGTCAACATCAAAGTCCGCCCCAATGCCTTAGTCAATTTTTTTCACGTTAATAGAGGCCACGAAGGAGTTCTAGACAAAGTCCGCCATACCTTGGAGAGGTTGGCTAAAATCGCCAAAATTTGAAAAAGATGGAAATAAAATTTGAAAATCAACCTACACATGGAAGGTCAAACAAAGTCAACATGATGTCACAAAATCCACAGAGATTTCAAAATAAAATCCAAAATGAAGAAATATCTAAATAAAAAAAAAAATCCTCAAAATAAATCCAAAATGGAATGTTTTTTTTGAGAATATTGAGGGAATATTAAAAATTTATTGAGATATTAATTCAAAATGGAAAGTTTTTTTGAAAGGGAATATTGGAGGATTAATGAATATCTTCAAACTTAAATCAAAATAGAAAGTTTTTTTTTAGAATTAGAAGTATGAGTTGGATGATTTTAAGGGTTTTTCTTAAAACTTGTCTACAAATACTTCATTATCAAATTCATTATTACACCAAGAAGTTCAACATTACTAAGGAGAGCTTAGTAAAGTATGTCAGTTTGAAGATCATCTGGAGGAAAATCTAGATATTGCTGGAAGTCGGACAATATTTTGGCAGAAGGCTTACAAATTTCTGGAGAAAGGCATCTTTTCTGAATTTTCTCAATATTTTGGAGAAAAGTCTAGCCAAGTCAGAGGTAAAATTAAAATTGTGAATTTTCTGAATATTTTTCTAGAATTTAATAAATGATTTTGGAGAAAGAAAATTCAATTTTTTTGGGCTAAGTATGAAAATTTTCGAAAATTTTAAACACTTGATGGTGACTTCAACTAGCTTCAAGGCCGAGGGTCTGGAGGTGAAAATTCAATTTTTTTGGTTAAGTATGAAAATTTTCGAAAGTTTTAACATTTGATGGTAACTTCAACCAGCTTCAAGGCTGAGGGTCTGGAGGTGAAAATTCAATTTTTTTTTGGCTAAGTATGAAAATTTTCGAAAGTTTTAACATTTGATGGTGACTTCAACCAGCTTCAAGGCTGAGGGTCTGGAGGTGAAAATTCAACTTTTGTGGCTAAGTAATGAGAGTAAAAAAATGAAAATTTTCCAACACTTAGCCATTTCGCGGCCCCGTTATTTTTTATTTTATTTTTTTCGAAATTCTGCAGAATTCTTTCTAACTTAAAGTTTTTATCATTCATCTGCAGGTCTTGAGCACCATGAAGTTCCAGGTAGATAAAGATGCTCCTCCAGAGTCAAGGATGACTTCCAAGTGGAAGAACATCAGCAACACCAACCTCAGACACATCAATCTGAGGGAGTTTAAGAAGCGAATGTTTGGTCTGGACAACCTTGTGCCTACCACCATTGCACGGAAAATGATGAAGAGTGGTATCGTGCACGCTGCCGGCTTCCTCCCCACCATGCAGTGCAATGAACTAGTAGTTGAATGTGCCAAACACTACAACCCCATCAGTAAGGATATTGTTGCACCTGATGGAAGAGTGTTGGCGAATGTCAGCGATGAGGCCATCAGAGAGGCCTTCAGGATCCCTAAGTACCACAACACAGTATATATGACCAAGGACGAAGCTGACAGTCTGTACCATGATCACCTGGAAGAATATGATGCCATAGTTAATCATTCCTGGCTAGACAAGCCGAGGAAGGGCGCCTCTAAACTCCAGAGAAAAAGCCTAGTGCGAGCATACTTCAAGGAGGACATTGGGGACATGATTGTCTTACTCAATAGAATAATAGGAAATCCTCAGGGAGCTCCATTCGAACCCTGGATGTATTATTTCATTAATGAAATAATCAATGGAGTAAAAATGATAGACTGGGCCCGTATGATCAGCGACAGTTTAGAAAGCTAGCTAAGGAATCTGGAGGCAAATAGGACTTTCTTCATGATTTCTTACTTGTTCTATTCTTTGGCCAGGACCTACAGGTACAGAGGTCTCACTTGTAGAGAGGAGAAATTGGGAACAAGGAGAACCAATTTCCGGTATATGATTGCTATCCCCAGCTCCATATGGAGGAGAAGTTCCATTTCAAAAGGGTGAATGATGCCTTCCTAATGCACATTACCCGGACCCTTCAAGGTGGCTTGCACCAGAGGCTCTCTCAAGAGTCTATGGACTTCATCGGTCGGTTTGGGTGTTGGTACATCCAATATCCAAAGTTCACTTACTTCCGAATTCAGGGATTCTCTGGTCCTCCATACAAGCTTCCAGCTTACCCTACCAACCGAGTGGTGTTGCTCGAGGTTGTGAGACAATTGGAGGAGTATATAGTGATTCAAAGGGATAAGCAGAAGAAGGCAGGCACATCCTCACTTACAATTGGTAATGGGCTGGAAACATGTCCATCATCACAAGCTACAGCTACCACTGAGAAAGAACTGGCTTGGTATCCCTTTTACCAATACAAGGCAAGAAAAGATTTCAATCCATTCCAGAGCATAAAGAAGATCGAAGGGACAACGTTTGAGCACAGACTAGATCTGGAAGACTACTGGGCTAATGCAGCCGATAGTTTCGAGATCCGGAAGAGGTTTTGGTCAAGAATTCCTCTAAGCATGGTGAGAGCAACGGAAGTGTTCAAAGTTGCCGATCAGGTGGAAGAAAGCCTAGAACTTCATCAGCCAGGTTTTGAGAAGATGAAGAATGAACCTTTAGTCTTGATAGATTGGACAGAGGGAGAAAAATCAGATCTAGCAGACCTCATGAGGTAAGTGTTTGAATACTCAAGGTGGTGGGCATCTGAAAAGACAAAACAGCTGAAGGCCAAAGGTATGGTTCTAACTTATGAATTAATGGGAGTGGATGATACTCTGTCCATCCACCCTTGTACCTCCGTCGGTGATGCTCAGAATCTGAAAAGTGTTGGATCTCGAAAGAGAAAGGAGTTGGGTGGAAGCTCCACAAAGGGCACAGGGAAAAGGGCTGTAGTTGAGAGAAGAGAATCCAGCGAAAGTCACTCCATCCTAAGTGCTACTTCCATTGCGCTTGATCAGAGTACAATTGGGGAACAAGAGATAAATATCTATGTGAGTGATGATGAAGTAAGAGTGCTTTCTCAGCCAATTGAGGAGGTGATGGAGAAGGTCTTCCGAACTCCAGACAGGGGGCAGGATGAAGCCCCTATAATTTTCTTGGATGGCATACTAGCAAACCCAGGAGAAGCAGACGATGAGTTTGATCGGAATACTCTAGAACAATCAACCATTCCTGATTGGCTGAGAGCAAGACTAAAGGCCAAGGTTCCCAAGGAGGTCCACTCAACCGAGGAGGCTACTGCAGCATTCCTGGAGAAGGTGAATGAGCCCGCCGCAGCTAAACCGCCCAAACCAACCAAGAAGTTCTCCTTGATTCAAAGAGACAATGCCGGATTCAAGACAGTCCAGATAGCAGTGCCCAAAGAAGGGAAGACTAGGGACAATGTCACCGCAGATGACTACAAGATCACCACCATAGAGATGGGTAAGCCTACCCAGGACTAGGAGGTCCAATATTTTGATGACTCCTGTAATGTTCTGAAGACAAGGTTGGCTCATGAGAAAGAAAAGAGAAAGAAAGTGGAAGAAGAGAACCAGCAGTGGAGGAAGTATGTTCTCCATCTTACCAGCCCGCTCAACCATGAAGTCCCAACTACTCCACCACAACCTCTTCAACAGGGATCAATGAAGGACTATGATGAGATGAAGGGATCGTACACTCAAGAAAAGGAGTGGATTTCAGATGCTGTGATATGTTCTGACACCCTGGTAGAAAACTTAGTATCAGCACATGAGGCAACTTCTTTGTTGATTGATCATATCCAGGATCTATCATCCAATTGGGAAGAAGTGGATGAAATTCAGAATGAAATACTCCCTCACCTAAAGGTTATCCGAGGCATGTCAAAGAAGAGCTTAGTGGATGCAGGCATCATACAGACAGGAGACAAGTACGACTTCGGCACGTGGTACTATGCTCTGGTCACTCGGATTGAAGTCCTGAAGAAATCCGAGACCAAGTGTTTTGAGACAGAGGCAAGGGTTAGAGAGATCCTGGGCAAGGTATTCCGGGTGGCGTCAGAGATCTGGCAGAAGGAAAGCCTAAGGGAGAAGCATTTACAAGCAGAGAACCTGAGAGCCAGGATTCAGACAAGCTTCTTCCGAGATTCAGGGATGATTGACAAAGGCGATCTTTCTAAGATTGCAAACTTCCTCTCCATCGATGACAACTTCCTCACCCAGGCAGTCGAGTGGGAAGGCATCCTTGCTACCTGAGCCGACGATGTGGATCTCGTCGATTTCCAAATTGGCGGTTTGCCAAGTGTCACCATAGAGGAGGTCAAGCTCATGGTGTCCAGATACGTTGAATCTCTAAAAGAGGAAAGTGGCCACTCACCTCAGTAAAATTAGCAGCTGCGCCACTTGTCACTCTTTCATTTGCTTGAACTGATAGTATTTCGGGAAACCCTAATTAGGGTTTAGGACTTTCAATCTTGGCCCTTGATCACTATTTGATCTCGACCATTCATTTATTTTTGAGAAACTATATAAGGTTGCCTCCCCTCATTTGAAAAGGGTGAGGTTTTTGATGTATTGTTGCTTAAGGTCATTTCCAGATAATATATTGCATGTGCGCTGCTTTGTAATCTCTATTATTTGAATGATTTGCATGGTTTCAATTGCCTCAACACTTAGTTAAAATTAATCTAGATTTGCTTTCATTGTTGTTAATTTGAATGAAGGATTTGATAAGTATCAATTGATGGTGTATTTCCGCTCATACTTTTGGTAAATGGATGATTTCCATTCTACCGTGCAAAGTTAGTCTGAGCCCATCCCCTGTGCATCCCAACATCTCAATCATAAGCACAACCCATTGAAGATTGCACCGGCCTTGTGTAGTTGTCCCTAGTGTGGCGAAGCAAGGTTTGGTTTCTCGAAAGCATCCAGTTGATACCGTCTCCAGAATTCGTAGGATTAGATTAGCCTTCCTGAACCCTATCTCTTTTTCCCTTTCTTTTGAAAGTCTAAATCCTAGAAAATCCCCCCAAAAAAAGAAGAGCCTAAAAATTGCTAAATCCATCTAAGTCCAGCAGTTCAAGAATACTTGTTAAACGTAAGTCCCCCTTGAAAATTTCAGCATACACTACCCAAGAAGCTATTCCACTAAAGTCGCTTGTTTCGCACATATAGACCTTGGAATCAGTAGTGATTTTTCAGGAGAGGATAGAATACCTTCGGGTATCCTATCCTAATGTTTGGTAGATGATAAAACAGACACCAACACAACGCTCCCTCTTAGCTAGGGAGATATCTTTTCAAATATCCATGTCATGGAGTCTCTCAACATGACATCCACAATGGCTACTCCCATTTGTGGAAAAGAGTTCATCACGGAGTCACTCAACGTGATGTCCACCATGGCTACTCCCATGTGTGGAAGGGAACAAGTGCACAAGTGCCCATCACGGAGTCACTCAACGTGATGTCGTCATGGAGTCGCTCAACGTGATGTCCACCATGTCTACTCCCAGAGGGTGGATAAACACAAGTACAAGAGGATCATCACGGAGTCTCTCAACGTGATGTTGTCTTGGAGTCACTCAACATGACATCCACCATGGTTACTCCCAGAGGGTGGAAGGAATCATATCTCCGTCTCAGAGATGAACAAGGGCTTGCACCTCATATTTCTTCGTCTCAGATAAATATACACTACAAGGGCTTTCACCTCATGTTTCTTCGTCTCAGAGGAACATACGCTACAAGGGCTTGCACCTCATGTTTCTCCATCTTGGAGAAACATACGCTACAAGGGCTTTCACCTCATGTTTCCTTGTCTCAGAGAAACATACGCTACAAGGACTTGCATCAACCTCTTGACCTCCTCGTCCAAGGTTGCCTTTGTTGGTTTGTCAAACTCCCTTTGAATCTCCAAGTACTTGCATCAACCTTCTGACCTCCAAGTCCAAGGTTGCCTCTATTGGTTTGTCAGACTCCCTCTGAATCTCCAAGTACTTGCATCAACCTTCTGACCTCCTTGTTCAAGGTTACCTCTGTTCTTGAACCAGAAAATGTTCCAGCAATCTGCACATCACATCCACATTGTAGATCGTCTCAGTTTTGTTGTAGGAAGGAATAAGCAGGTCCTTGAGCATCGCTTGATCCAACTGCATCCCAATGCGTTTCTCCAGTTCTGTCACCAACGCTGGCACCACATCTAGCATGTTTGCCAGTTTTAACAAATGGAGAAGAAAGCTGCAAGAAACTGTGTCTTTCTGCAAAGGAATGATGCTTATTAAGCTCTCAACAATCAGCCTCTGTTCTCTCATTTGTGCCTTTGGAACATCCTCTTTCCCGCTGGCCACAACTAAATGAAGGCCACCTGCAAAGTTCACATCTTCTCTTGAGCTTGCTTGGTCTTTGGAGATGGCAGGTAGCCATTTGGAAGCGTAATGCACAATGGAGGCTCTGATGAGATCGAACCTCATGCCTTTCACTTTTATGGCTGTTAAAACCCTCACGAAATGATCGATTCGAAGAATTGAAACATCTTCGAACCACCAAATAGGAGGCAGAGAGGGCTAGCGGCCTGGGCTTGAATCTTTTATGTCGCTCTAGTGACGGGGACTCACACTAGGGCTCCTACTTTGGGACTTGTATGACCATGATTTTACACCTCTGGTATTTGTGTAGGCCTTCCAGGCAATGGACTCGTTGCATCGCCTTACGATTTGTAGATTTTCCGCCCATGGAGAAAGTTGCTCGCAACTTTTCAAAACGATGATGGATTCTCTCTAGGATGACAGAACAACGTAGCTCAAAAATGCCTCCGTTTTGAATATGAGGTTTCCTTCATCAAGATCTTCCATCATTTCTAGATACTTGGCCACACATCTCAACCTTGATATGTTGGAAGCATTCAAATCGACTGCTACACTGTAACAGAACTTGGTGGCTAGTTACGATTCTGTGCCTCTTGGTATTTCGTCCAGCTTTATGTAATCTTTCTCAGTGTCGCTACGGTGGTCGTGCATTACTCTGTTCAATTTTCCACTCCTCGAAAGCAGAGGAATCTTGTGTAGATGAAAGCTCACATCTTGGATCTCCACTACTAGGTCATTTGGATAATCTGTTGCGACGTACTCAACAAATCATGCAGTTCAGCGATTGGTCTCCACTTCATCGAAGGCAGTCTGACGTTTTCTACAATTGCATCTTTCCAATGAATTGCAGTATTAAAATCTAGATGTCAACGTCTCATGTCCACGAATCAGTTGTGTAACTAATTTCACAACAGTGGCCAATCATTAAAACTGGAAAGCTATCCACAGTCCATATACGTCTTCCAGTACGCCATTCTCCATGATAAATTCAACAGTCTGAAGTACCTTATTCACAGGCACAAGACTATCAATTGCTCTGATACCATGTTGTTTTTCACAGGTATCGCATGTGCTGCATATAACTTCACGATCATCTTTGTGCCCACCACTGTATATGTTACCTGCCCTATCTAGTGTTCTCCAATAACCCCGATCAAGGGATATAAATACTAGTCAATGTCACATGAAATGACATGACTCTCAGTTGGAACAAACACGACTATAGACAAAAGGTTGCGATAGACTAACAACCCGATATAAGTATAACTAATCGTATGGGAATAAAGAATACTAACAACCGGTTAGTATATAAAGTGATTGTATGTTATAAGACAATGATTAAGGTAAGAATAAATAAAGTGCGATACCAACACACAGTTTAGAGAAAAATAAAGAAATCGCATATATACACAGCAGTGATATCTCCTGCTGCTACAATAACATCAACAAAAATACCATAGTAGCAGAAACCTTTAATAAATGGCAATAAGACAGTGATTAAGGTAAGAGTAAATAAAGTGCGATACCAACACACAGTTTAGAGAAAAATAAAGAAATCGCATATATACACAGCAGCGATATCTCCTGCTGCTACAATAACATCAACAAAAATACCATAGTAGCAGAAATCTTTAATAAATGGCAATTTATCACAAAAAAATTACTGTTCAACCTAGTTGGCAGTCTGATTTGAATTGGATCACTGATTTTTTTCTTTCATCCGTGGCACAATTCTCAAAACTACCAATTTTTCCATCTAATTGTTGGCATGATTTTTTAGGCTAATTCAGTTGCAAATAAATTGTGATTTTTTCATTCAATTTTTTTAATTTGTCTACAAGATACTTTTTGAACTTTTGGTCAAGAACTCATTTTAACATCACAGATTTTTATTTTGCCAAAGTAACCAAATATTGGATTAATTAATGTGAACTAAAGAAAACTCATCCTTCAATGAGTATTCATTCCATTCTCATTCAATAAAGGCCCAATTAGTATGTTTTGGCCTCTAACACAATTTTTGAAGGGTTTGGAGTTTTTTTAACATCATTAAACTTATGAAGATTGTTATGAATCACGAAAGTCCACATGTCCCCAAAATCCTTAATATCGGCTGAATGGTAGGGGCTCTACCCCTTGACCCTACTGTGTATCACAACAAGGTAAGCATGAGTGGCACTACTCCTTCACCCTACTAGGGCCACTACCCTTCAACCCCATTGTGGGTTGTTGCACTTGGCCCTATACCCTTGCTTTAGTTTAAAAATAAAGAATTGAGTTGTGTCAAATGGAAAAGTGATGTTTTTATTTTTGGGGGGATGAAATTAAAAAATATTGATTTTTTCTTTATATTTATGAATTTTGTAGCATTTTTCAATTTCTTGACTTTTTTCCAATTAATTGAATTACAATTAATCTTCTGGTATGCCAAGTCAATCCTGAGAAAGATGTTTGCTACTATGCAAAATGCAATATCATGGTTGGTAAACATGTAAGCATGTGAGGAGGCTATGATGCTATAGTCAACTTCTCTTATGCCTATGATATACCATTGCATATGATACATTCTTCATACTTAATGAAATGTTGGAAATGACAAACACAATTGGACCCTCATATGCCTCACCTAGAGAACATAGATTGTGTGACACCCACCTTGAAAAGCAATGTTTGAGGGTTTACTTCTTGATGAAGGACATGGAACAAACATAGATAACAATAAATTATTCCATCATCATGAATGGGGATTGATATTAGACATGAACCATTCATTAATATTATTAAAAAAATTCATCTAGTTCATATTTAAGTAGAGCTCTTGATTTTCTTCCAATTTCATCTTTTGGGAGAGGCCACAAAAGAGGTTGGGATTGGAATGTTGTGCAAGTTGTGATTGATTGTGACTATTTGTAAGTCAACTAAATTGATGGTGGAGAGTGCTTACAAAAACATTTTTTTTGACCCATGTTTTAATGTGTTGATAATTGCATTGAATAACATTGGGAAGATGGTGAAGATGATGATGGCCAAACCTAGAGATCTACATATCTTTGTATGCAGTCACCACACATCACTTGCAACCTCTAGGATTTGTTTAATGAATGAATTCCTCAAACCAACGGAGACTAGGTGTGCTAGCTATTTCACTTTGTTGGAGTGGATGTTGGAGGTGTAGGAGGCTCTACAATCCATGGTGATTTGTTGTGAGTGGAAAATGTGGGTTGGTGAAGAGAAGAACTAGGTACTAATGAAAGCAAGCCTATTGATGCAGCAACTAGATAATATTGCTCCACACTTTGCCCTTGCTTACCCTACAATTGCTTTCTCTCATACTCCACTGCAACCTATGTTCATTGTGCTGCTGATTTCAAGCCTTTGCTAAATAGGTTTCTTTGTGGTGCATCTTTCTGTAGTATGAAAATTTCTATTTCTATTTGATGATCCAAACCCCTGTATTTACCTCGAAGGAGGCCTTCCCTCCTTAAACTTCATTCTCAAACCAATTGGAAATTGAATGGCATCAAAGATGCCTCCTAATACCCCAATATTTATGTCCCTGCTAGAGAGATTATTGCTAAAAGAAAAAAAAATATAGCTCCATTAATGATATCGTTCTTGCCAATATTAATGACTTTATGTAGGTAATAGTGCAAAAACTGGATGAAAAAGTTGTCAATTGTGCTTTTCTTCAGCAATGCATCTCTCTCCTTATCTCTCACGTATAGCACAAAAAAGAAAACAACTGTTTTGCAGGATTTCCCCAACCTATAAGTAGAATGTGAAAACCTCCTTAGGCAAACATATCTCAATCTTCAAGCATAATTGAAGCTGCTGAGCAGATTTTATCCAATGAAAAGGCCAAAAGAAGGCTTTCTGAAGTTATTCACCACAAAAACTAGCTAGAAAGTGATAAAGAATATGCAGCTCACAATCCCCATAGAGAAGCATTCCTTATGGCATTACCGATTATATAAATTGAGACCCTTAAGCTCCACTCTTCAATGGAATCAACTGCATCAAGAAAAAGATGTGAAGGTCCACTTCACTTCTTTCTTTGTTCTAAACCATAACCCTACTTTAGGCCCTGGCATTTGAGTCTTTTAAATACAAATATCATCTTGGCTTTTGATGTTCAAAATATTTCAACTTACCTATGTTCCATTTGTATATCTATGGTTTCTATGTTTCTCTTTGAACATGTGATTGATGTTGTTGCTTTTAAGTTTTAAGAAAGGCTTCCTCTTCTTCAGGCTGCAGTATAAAATATATTTTTTAATAAAAAAATAAAATCATTATCAACGGTTGTATTTTTTTCATTCGTCCTGTTCTTTTGGGGTAGCTCATGTAATGTATAGCTATACTATATGATGTTTGTATGAATGTATCACTGTTGCTGCATATTCTTATAATTTTACTTCTATTGTAGGATTTGCATTTATTTATAACCCTTGTTTTTTTATGTGAAAAATGCTTTAGGCAATCCTTTTACAGTTCTTATTGTTTCTTGTAGTATTCAGTTCCACTAGCCTATTTGAGTCATCCTGTGGATATTGTCAGAATTTATTTCTCGTGTTTTCTCATTTAACTTACACAGATAATGGATATGATTAAAAATGCATGACGGTGCCATTATTATGACTCACATGTAAAAGATAAATCCAGGAAAAGCATTTATTTGTTTGACATGTTTTTCGTAGATCAATTCAGTCATCTCACACAACAATGAATAAATATAGAGCTAATTGTGAGCTAACATTTATTGATTGAGAATAGTTTCGGAATCTACAGTTCATTTTGCAAATTGTGTTTCATCTCTACGAATTATAAAGGTCTGTCCTTTCTAGAGCAGCATGGAACTTGTAATTTCATTGCTTTTCATTGCGGTTGTTCGCAGATGCAAATCTCTTAGCCATGGCTCCATTGGGCATACTTTCTAGTTCTATACTGCTGCCACTTTTGCCTATTTTATCTCAGCTTTCAAAGGTATGTTTACTAGCTCTATTTTCATTTTGAAAAGCCATAACTTCAAGATAAATTGTGCAATCTTCTAGGAATAACTCCAATGTCAAGTGGACTTATTGTTTAACTGTCAACAATCTCATTAATTACACAGCCAAGCTTGTGGCCAAGATTAAAGGAGCGACTGAAACAAGGAGTTCTATTGTGCATGGTAAGCAATAATCCACCACCTCAAGAGTCAAAAAATTCCACCTAAAATTTCTTTGCTTCCTAAATTTATTTATTTAAAATGGACTCTACAAAAATATGACCCCTGAATTTTAAATCAAGATGGTATTCTCAAGGTGACTCACACCCAGTTGAAAGGGGTTCGTTTGTACACCTGAAACAAGATAGTAATTACATTATAAAGTAAAACTGTTTCCAAAGTACATGAATTTGTACAGATAACAACTACAAGTTTTTAAAATCAGCTTATCAAAATGATTTCGCATTATGATATCATACATATAACATGTTTTGTATTGGGACATAATTCAGCATTGCAAAGTGTAACATTTTTGTAAGATTGTATGGGTTATTTTGAACCAATAATGAAATATGGTTCAATGAAGATTGACTCAAAAGTATGCAGTTGAATCTTGATAAATCATCATACAATTTGATACATTGTGAAATTGCCTCTTTTATGAAACGAATAAGCTAGGGAGCTCTATAATGAATCGTTCACTGGGCACGACACTTGCTAAAGATTTTGCAAATGGGGTAGTAAGCTAAGTGGGTTGTTGGGAAAACTCCATGGATCAGCACACTTGAGCCAGAGTAGTACTAAGATAGATGACCTTCTAATATGTTTTGGTGTTTCACCCCTATGAGCATCACCTAGATGCAATGATTGTTAGATGGACCAGTCGTGGTCATGACTAATGGGTTCTTGTGAACCACTAATAAAATACAGGTCAATGAAGATTGACATGAATCTCTGCAAGTGAATCCCAATAAACTATCACATAATTGCAAAACCACCACTCCAGTGAAAATAAATGAGTATAATAAGCATTTGACTGCACATTTTTTTTATGCCTTATCATGCCCTAGTCATAGATGATTATTATTACTATTTACTCCCACTGTTGGCATTGTAGGCTCTGAATTCCTCATTATTTTTGGGTTTGTGTGGGTTGATCATTCTGCATGTCTTGAACCCCTAGAATTGTCTATTGTTCTTCATGCATCATAATTCTTTCATGATGTTTTCTAATGTTGCTTTTTGTGCAAAATCTGCTCATTTGTTGGCTTGAAGCCACTCTTAATCTTTCCTTCGTAGCTTTCAGGATTTCATATATATTAGCACATGTATTTCTACTGTGGTCATTTAATTTTTTCCTAATCTTAGCACAAACTTACAATGAGATTGCTGGCCTATGTTCCATATTCCATAATGCAATTGATGATTAACGTGATGCACTAAAAGGTTGATGGTAAATTAGCAATACTTCTTGATATAGTTTCTCTGTAATATTACAAGCAAGACCACTCAACCAACATTAACGAGCTATCCTATAACAAATCTCTTTTATTTTTCAACTCTTCCATATCAATTTTTATTTAGTAAAATTTGAATTTTTAATATAATTCATAATATATAAAAAAAAACATTGGCTCTAATTTTATCTTATAACTGGTTCACAAGTGCAGGTTGTCACACTTCCTCTAATTGCAGTTATACTCACACTAGCAAAGCCAATTGTTGAAGTTGTATTTCAAAGGTTTGCCTTCGATGCACATGCAACAGCATCAGTTTCATCTCTTTTAATTTGTTGTAAGTATCACTTCCAGATTGTCTCAAGAGTAAAAAGTTTCCTTGATCAGAGCACAATGTATTTCGTTTTCATTTCAGGACATAACAATATGAATGTATGAAAATGCATATGCTTTAACAACTGATCCATCTTAAATGTTCGGAGTTTGACAGTATAGCCTTTGGTTATCCTTGTGAAATCGCTCATAGCAGTTTTCCTTTCCAAACCCAATATCAACCAGGAATGTTAATTAAACTCGAAAGTCAGTAATAAGTTAACTTTTCTTCATCCATTTAAGGTTTTGCCCATATAGCTGTCCGACTTTAAACTTTGGTATACTATTTACTTGATAAAATTTTATCTGTTATATAATGATTTAAGGATAAGCTGGATCAAATTCCAACTACAAACAAAATAATAACCAAGAAAAATATCAAAATAGGAGGGCTTGTCTGACTACACAGTTTTAGCACATTTGTTTTTATTTGAACACATAGCCTTTGTTTAATCAGTCGTCAAAGCTCAACTGTCTGAGCTCAGGAATAAGATGAAGTTTCCATACGTTAGAAAACAGTGAACTGTCAAGAAGATGTTTCTCTATTAGATGTTATTAATCTATAAGAAACTGAAATTTCTAATTTGAGTTGTACGATTTCTTTTGAGCTAGCCACATCAGATAAAAGGATGCATGAAGCGGACATTAAGGTATCTCTGTACAAACACATATTTGATGTGACATTGTAATGGTTTTCAAAACTGCTTGCCAAGTATGATTCAATACATAGCTTCCTTATAGAGACTTTCATAATTGCAAATCATAGCAAATGCAACTCTTTTGTCTTGCATAATTCATTGATCTCTATTTACTTTTAAGAATGTGCATGTGTCTGCATGTTAACATAGCCTTCTTATAGAGATTTCATAATGGCAAGTCATAGCAGATTAACATTTTTGTTTCGTATGATTCATCAATTGCTATTTACTTTTAAGAATGTGTATGTGTCTGTATGTTAATCTGTTATGACTGTATAAACAGATATTTTAGGCTCTCCCTTCTATCTAGTGCGGGACCTGCTTATCAGGGTGTTCTATGCTCTTGACAATGGCAAGTCACCATTTCAAATCAGTGTTGCTGCAATTATTCTGAATGCTTTTTTGGACTGGCTATTCATCTCAAAGATGGGCTTTGGTGCTGAAGGTTTGGTATGTATTTTATTCATACCCATTACTATTATCTGTTAAATGTCAAAAAGTAAGAACAGAATTTGTAAGGAATCTATTCTCAACAGTTTCTAATGGTAACGCTGTTCTCTGTAGGTTATTGCAACATCATTAGTAACTGTTGTTTCAATGGCCATACTCATGGGTTTGCTCTCCAACAAAATTCGGGGTATGCTGTTTCAACTTGCAAACAGAAATGCAATTTTGTTTGACATGATAATAGTGTTTCCTATACAAGAACTTGCACCATCTTAATACAAGAGGGACATGGACTCTTCTTAACCAAGGAATTTCTAAATGCTTACTAACTCTGCACACTTCTATGTATAGGGCTGAATTTGAAAGAATGGATTACACCATCCCTTTTACTTGTTGCATCTTGTGTCTTATCCACGATAATTACTGCATCAGTTCATGCAAGGCTATATGCTTTTTTTTCTCATATATTATCAGCAAGGTATATATATGTCTTTAGAATTTATTTTCATCTTCTGTTTATGCAGAATGCAGATGGACTTGTTCTAATTAATAGTATCTCATTCTGATTTCAGGGCTTATTGGATATCGCAGTTGCTTTCAATATTGCTGGCTAGTAGCATGGGTGTCTTGAGTTTTTTGTTTCCTCTCTGGTGGCTTCAATTACAAGGATTGCAGATTATGAGGAGACTAAATTATAGAGATTAGTTGCCTCATTCTTAGAAATTTATCATTTAGTACCATTCTGTTGGCTTTTTGGTTCTCTCCTTTTGAGGTTCTAAACTAGTGCTTCTGATATTCTTCTTTGGCTTCTTCTAAAGCTACATGAGTTATTCTGATCTTTTCTATCTGCACATTAGTATTGTAACATATTGTACTTTTTTGAATGGTCAAAACTTTCAAGTTATTATCTGCCCATCTCAACATTTTCTCTTTGCTTTGATAACAAAGCATTAGATGGTATTTAGCAAACAGGAATAGTAGCTAGGCATTTCTTCTCTTTTTTGAGCTTGCTTATATCTCTTCATATTTTCATGTGAAGTAAAATCACAAGAAAATGCAAAGATAGCGTAGTTTCCAAACATTTATTGACCTAATATATTCTATACAAGTTTGGCAAGGAGTTCCTTTACATTGGCTATAAGCACCTACAACTTAAATGAGCTACAAAAGTTCTATAGATCACAACAATAGAGCTTGCATATTTATAAATGTTTATTAAAAAAATGCTTCTACATTTCAAGGGGTGGTTTCCCAGGTTTAGTGAAGTGTGATGCATACTTCTTAATGTTGTATTTATCACATCTGATTACGATGCCACATCATAAGAGCTAAGTTGTGTATGCATTAAGTATTGAAATTTTGTATAAAGAATCTTTTGGACTTATCTGATTTTGATGCCATACATAAGAGTTGTATATGCTTGTAAGTATTGAAATTTTGTATAATAGATTCCTTTGTACTGAACCTGGATTCTAACTTAAGTTCGTACTTGAAAATTTGAGGAACTCATTTCTGCTTATGCTTGCTCTCTGTGTTGAAGTTTGTATTATTCCTTGAAACTTTGTGCTTTTAAATGTGGCGAATAGACATTGTTTGTGGAATCTTTTAGTTAGCTATGGTGTCAGGCTCTCCGTAGTGAGGGACTTTGGTCTCAATTTGGTTCCTGTTGCCTGGGACAAACTAAGAATTACAGATGATTTTTGCGAATAATTTTTTTTGGACCAAAATTTTTATGTAACAGTTTGGGAAGATCATGAGCATTAATATTCTTTAGAGTAATTGAAATGATGAAAGAGAATTAATTAAAATTGATGTTTATCAGAAAATTTCAGTATTTGAACAGAATAAATTGTGGGAGCAAATATTAGTTTTACATTAAAATTGTTGGTGTTTATATTAAATATACTGGAGACTGCATTTACATCCATTTGGTCTTGCAATCAAAGCATCGTGTACTACGTGCAACATGTCAATATGACAATCAAATTTTAATTACCAAAACATGTAATTCTTGTGTATTCCATTAGAATTGTTGGTTTTATATTAAATATGTTGATGTTATATTTACATTCATTTGGTCTTACAATTAAGAGAATGTCATACAACATAACAATGGCGACAAGCAAGAGTGGAAAGATATTGGCGACAAGCAAGATCGAAAGGGTTTTTGCATTCTTTGGCGATGGCATTAAAGGAGATGGCGGTTCTGATGGCAAGGGAGACAACAATGATGTTGAAGACTAGTTCTATGGTGGGAGCATTGGAGGATGGCGATCATAGCTTGTGGGTTTTATGGTTGTAGGCACGATGACTTGTGCAAGAGCATTGAGAGGCCACTATTGCTTCTAATAGCGGTTTGGGTCTTGGGTTCTTTAGGGGTTTTCTCTCCTCTATAACCCATTCCCATTCCTAGCCCTAGATTCATCCTGGCGTCATCGTTGCCTCTGCAAAGGTTTTTTTTCTTCGGTTCCCCCTATTGCATCGGTTGCTCAATTAGCTTTGAATCCTAAGTGTTAGCAAGATTACCGTGTGAGGGTTGTCACTATTGATACCCAAATTTCAAATGTTCATCTTGCTCGTCCCTCTACATTGAACTTTGCTCTTGTATGTTTTGATGGGGATTCGACTTTGTGTTTGATGAAAGTGGTCGATGTGCCTTCTTCTTGTTCTAGTGCTAACATCTTTTTACAAGAAGACTATGGATTTCGACCTAACATTGATGTTATTCACTACTGGGCATCCAAGTGTTGGAATGTTTCTTCTAGTAAATTTTAGGTTACTGTTATGTTAAATAGTTACCTCTTATTCTCCCTTAAATCTTTGGAGGATTGTTCATGCATGCTTCAAGGAGGTCCTTGGTTTCTTGGTAAGGCTTATCTTTACTTATTAAGATGGGTTCCTAGATTTGACGCTACTAAGGTAAACATGGCTTCTATTTGGGTGTTTACACTCCTTGAGATTCTATTGGTATTGTTGGAAGATAGTATCATTCAAGGCATTGCTAATGCTATTGGTCAATATGTTGCTTTTGACAATGTTGCAAAATTTTGATAAAGTTTCGTCTTTGTTAGATTTTGTGTTTGTGTCAGAGCTGATAAGGTTTTGCCAAGCAATATCAAATTGTACTCAAATTTAGGTGTTTGGGAGTAGAAAATTCTTAGTTTTTTTGTCAACTAAACGACACTCCAAATTGAGGCAAGAAGAAGAGATTTGCATAGACATTAGTAATTCTTTAAGCACAAGGTGCATGTTAGCTTCTGCACTCTTAATGAGGTCATGGAAACCACTATGGGAGCTCACTACAACAAGGATCATGGTTCCCCTTGCAACAAAAAAAGAAAATCAAAAGCTGGTTTTTAGTGACCTTTGATTGAGTCTAACAAGTGTGATGCAAAAATAATGGAACATTAAAAATGTGTTTTGTTCATCTCAATATTTTTTGTATTATAGATAGTTTAACAAAATATATACATCATAATGAATTTCTCAAAACTGTATGTGACCACATAGGCTTAGATATGCAAGTTGCAAATATATGAAATTGAGTATAGTGTACTCAAGACTGTCTACTTTTATACAATAAATATGTAACAAACAAAATATTTATCACAAAATTGTTGCAAAGTTTATTAACATTTATTGCTATTGGTGTTGTAACAACTCCCTTGTTCTACCCTTTTATTTACCATGTTTTAACCCACTAGTAAAAAGAAAAACATTGCCAAAATAATAAATTTTCTTTTTTTTCAAATCAAATAACATAACAGAAATAAATTTCTTTCCATTTTCATTTACTTTGAATCATAAACGATATCATATTCATGAACATATGATTGTATTTACAATAATTTTTTTCATGCTTCCATTTGCTTTAGGAATAAATGATTACAAATTTAGTTTCTCTGAACTTGTAGAGTACATAAGAAATATATAGTGGTCCAGATGTCCTTCTTGGCATACATCCTCAAATATCGGCCGCCATCTGCATGAGGAAGAGCATCAGTCAAGTGCTTTTCCACCCAAGCAACACTTAACAGCCCCTCGTGCCTCTTCTAACTGAAATGGCCTGACCCTTCGACGAAGAGTTTGGTTTGGTAACCTCACAATATTAAAGCCTTGTGAGCATAGTGTTGTGTCCTGCATAACTATTGATATCATACTTAAGTTTCATCCTATTAGTATGACGTTTCCTGCCTAGTATGCAAACCCGGATCACAGTGAACTGATAATGTAGACAAAGACAACCTACATTACTTTGGCCAAAGAATTCAACACTCGTTACTTTGAGTGAGAGTCATATGTCGACCCACTTATTTTCTCTATTTGGATAACTGACCATAACTATCCCATATTTATCCCATGAGTTAAAAATAGGAAACATATAAAAACAATCCAAACCTAGGTTAATCTAACCCTAGATTACGGACTCGTTCCTTCCTATATTCGTGTTAACATCATGGCATAAATATAGCTTATAATTCCTATACTTGTTTCTAATCAAAAGACTTCTAATTCAATCTCACAGGAAAACAAGTACTTTCAATAACACAATCTTTCTTGTTCAATCAAGTCTATGCAATAACATATAAATAACATATAAATAGGAAGAAGAATTTCTCATGCCTATAATAAAGCTTATAATGCAAATTGAATCCTTCCTCCAAAGATGCTAGCTCCTCCACTATTCCTCTATCCTAGAATTTCCAAGCCTTCTATGAAATAACTATCCTATTCTCTTTCACTTTAACACTATTCTCCACAATGAAAATAAGTGCACTAAGCAATAAGACTAATGAAATGGAATTGAAAATGAATGAACCAATGAACCAATGAGAGAATGAATATCATCCTCCAAGATTGCTCATCTATATATACCAAGAATACGAGAAACCTAATACTACAATCAAGCTCTCTAAGTTGCCACAATTCACATGCTTATTGACACCACTATGACTTAGCAACTAATTACTATCCTATGATTGACACATAATAGTCTACCAAAATGATACTACGAATCAGCCTCTTACTAAGTCACAATGATTAATTATCATTGATTACTTACCTAAACAAATAGAACTATATCTCTACATTCCTATAAAAATACAAGTAGTAATAACCTGGTTGTTACCTAGTTAATTATCTCACATACTCCTAATCAAAATTGACTTCTACCTAGTTACCATACTCTTATCGACCAAGTCTTATTATGCCTATTTGCTTTATACAAAATCCACTTGCTAAGCTTGGAAAGTGGGTTGACTTTGTCAAAATTACACATGGTCGATGCATATCTCGTTAATAATGTGGAATGATGTGTGTCAAGCACTTAATACATAGTGCTTCCCTTGCAATTAAAAAGGGAGAGGTGGCGGTGTTACCACCGCACCACCCTCCATAGGTTTAGGGTGTGCCACCCTCCATGGTTGGCACCCCTTCCTTAAAGCACTCCTCCCTCCACGTAGAGGTTGAGATGAATGAACATGCAGGCCGATTACAATTGAATGATTATATATTTAATTATAACGAAAACATAAAACTTATAATCTGGCAATATCAATATTATTTAGTCGATATATATATATATATATATATATATATATATATATATATATATATATATATATATATATATATATATATATATATATATATATACATTCATCGACATGAAAGCACAAAGGTTAATCCTATGAAGGGATTCAATCCAATATTTCAAACAAGGATAAACAACCCAAACAATAAGACACTTCACTAAACATCACCAAACAAAACATCTCCCAAACGCTAGAAAGCACCTTATTGCCACCCAACTAATCTAACTCAACTTGACCAACTAGGTTGTGAGTGTGTGATAGCTCAATAAGGCACATATATTAAGATTACCGAACCAAATTCCTCTCTTGAGTGATACTCTTCCTCCTCCTGGAGGATCATTCATTTCCTGCATCTAACTTGGCACATCACAATAGTAGTCAGTTGTTATATATATTCAAAACATGTTTATGTGACAAAGAATTTTAACTAAACAAGTAAAAGTAAAATAGTAGCATCACAATGGGGTGTAACATATCCTCCCCCTTGTGAATCATCGTCCTCGATGATTTTTAAGTATCAACTATAAAGCATAACTTAAAATAAAACATAGTAGCATTGTTTTTTTTTTTATGATTCTATAACGGAGGAAATTTGCTACCTCAAAAATGATGAGTCCTTGAGAACAAACTATCCCTCTGATACCTCCTCGAACTAGCACTAAGATGAAGCAGGGGATAACAGAATTATGCTAAGATGTTAGAAATCCAAGAGGACTCTTTGGACGACATTGCTAAGCCTATGTCCTTGGGACGAGCATGCGGAGCTGGGACACCAGCGCAACAAGTTGTCGTCCTGTATGGACAAAGTGCAGAGTCCGAGCCGAAAGTTCTAGACGAACCGACAGAACTTAGAAAGTAATAGAAAAGAGATAAAATGAACTGATAACTTAGATTACAAAATGAAATGAGAAAATAAAAGAAAATGGAAAAATCTCACAAAGTGTCCACGCTATGAAGCCTCCCGCAAGATAAATTCTTCCTCGCGATGACGTACCTACACACATGCAAGAGAGAAAATGTTGGGGGTTGTGTTTTGGAGTCTGCCTAAGTCAGACCCCTGTTTTGGTGTTTCCACCTCCACGAACAACCCAAGAAGCCACGAGAATAATAATATGATAAAGAGAAAACTGGAAATAATGTAAAATGATAAATGATAACTTGGTAAATGAAAGGAAAAAGCAAGCTAAACTCCCCTTTCACAATACTTGTTGAGATGGTGGCATGAACTATTCAGAGAGCTACAACAATGGTGGTGTTCCCATGAGAAGTTATAAATGTTGTCCAAAGAAAATCTCCAAAAGCTTCAACCTGCAAAAGATTATCAACTTGCCCAAGGAATCCATCAAAATGCCTTGGAAATTGATAGATAAAGCCCTGGAAGGAAACCGGACATCGATGGGCGCATGCAAAGGCATTACGATTCCTTCTGAGCACAGGCGTAACGCTCAAATGGCCACCTACAGACTATTAGTTTCACGGGACGCTAGCGCACTGCACAGACGTCTTCGCGTCGCGCCTTAGTCCTTGAAGGTGACAGGTCGACAGGGTTGGTAATGCATTTGCTTGAAGCTGACAAGGATGATCCAAGTGGACAAAAGGACAAAGGTGGCGAAGCCCGACCTCTGATGACATGGAGGAAGGTGCCATTTGCCACATTAATCACAAGGGGTGAGATTTTTTATATTACATTTTGCCCCCACTTTAGTGAGCATGCCTTTACCGAGGAATACAAAGCTAAAGTAGAGGAAGATAAAGAACAAGAAAGCCGCAATAGGGAGGTAAATTTTCGTTGATCAGACGAGGTTTCCCCTAGCAAGATGATGCTGAGATTTGGAAATAGATATTGCTATCTGGTACATCACAAACATGCTAGCTGCAAACTAGCATGATGGATGATAAGATAAAGAAGTGGATGAGATGACGTGACAGAAACGAACCTCGCTTTGGAGGAAAGCCCCTAGTTACGGAAAGATAGGAGATATGCAGTCGCCAAGATATAAGATATGTCGGTATGGGTAGCAAGATGTGTTATGCTAGATAGCCATACGATAGGGCATGACATGCCTATATGGATAACATACGATAGGGTGAGATAAAAGATAGATTTGTTGACATGGATAGCGACATGCTAGATAGCCATGCGATAGGGCAGACAAATTTGGTAAGTAGTAGATTGGCCCCTACAAAGGCAAACAAGAAAGATAGATCAAGAATGGTTTGACCCCCATGTAGGCGATCGTGAAAGAGATCGAGTGGCTTGGCCCCCACCTAGGCGATCTTGGAAAAGAAAAAGATCAAGTGGTTTGGCCCCCACCTAGGCAAACATGAAAAAGCAACCGATAAAAGATACCAATGCAAAGGCTAAAAAGATAAACGCAGATATGATGCCCCCCCCCTCCCTTAGAATGATATGAATGGAAGACATGTCATTCTAAGGAGAAGAGCAGTTGTGGCACGTCAACATAGCAAGATGTTTCTATGGAATGCCACCAGGAGAGGGTGACACATAAATGTCCATAACATCTGTGATGAAATGCAAGAGGATAGGGGGGATCCGATAGTCTGGCATCATAACTCATAGCAGTGACAAAAGATATGTAACGCAACTACGAGGTGGGTATATCATCATAGCGCCAAAGTTCTTGGATCTGAAGAAGAGAACATGAAGACAAAGATAAAATAAAAATTTGGGTCAACATGGAAGAAGGCAAAGGATACCCCCAACGCTTTGCATCATTCCCAAATATCAAAAAGCAAGATACGATAGATAGAAGAAGTAAAGGAACAAATAGAAGAATGTGTACGGCAGAAAATCCTCTGTATCCCAGCACCTACGAAGTAACTCGGGTGTTTCAAGAGAGCACAACGGATAAAGACAATCAACCTCTCGTATCCAAGTACCTATGGAGTAACTTGGGTCCTTCGAGAGGGAACAAATAGATAAAGCAAGCACAGGGGAACACAATCACGCATACATGCAAACAGATGTAGAGAAAAAAGATAGATATCCAAAGGTCATCCTGTAAGAGATTATCGTCCTCCCAATCTAGGTCATAAGGAGAAGGGAGGCAAGCTCAGAGAGGGACTATCGCAAGGGTTGCATCGGGCGCCTCACCAGCAACAAGAGCAAGAGACGAAGCAGCAGCGACGTCTTCGTCTACAAGCTCGAAGGAGGCAAGGGTCAACGATCGCGTGAAGATTGTAGACAAGGCTGGGATGTCCTCCAAGGAGTCAAACATGCAAACTTCCATGGAGGAAGCAGGTGACTCACTTGGAGAAGATGAAACAAGAAAAGGACTATCGGCCTCTGGAAGAGGGGCAGTAAAAAATTTGGGAGAAGGCGAGGTCTTCTCGATCATGCATACAAAAACAGGCAGACCAATAGGCATTGAGGCGGGTAGAGGAAGGGATGAAGAGCAAACCTGCGAAGACTTGCGTCATCAAAACTCTAGGATGGGGCCCTGCTCAAATTTGTGCTTAGACGGGATAGGAGTGTCAAGCCTCCTATCCACCGTAGCATGCTGAAGGACCCTAGAAAAACTCAGATGTTGGAGTGGTGGCAAAATAGGCGGGGCAGACAAAGTTGCACTAGGCATCACCTACGTGTACAACATATCAAGTGGTCAGGACAAAGGAGGCATGTCCGGCAAAGAAGTGATAAGAGGCGGTTTGAAAGAGGGAGCAATGAAAACCTGCACCCTCTTAGGGGGGGTTCATCAATAGGCCCTAAAGCAATAGGAAGCAAAACTAAAGCAAATGCGGAGACAGAAGCAGTCGTAGAGGCAGACTCTGAAACAACGGCGTTGGGTGTCGAGGACACCCCAATGGACTACAAGGCGATATCACGCTCTTGATCTCTGGCTTGTCGAAAGCGCTTACGCTCACGTGCACACTGATTTCAACGGAGGTGAGGACCACTGACCAAAACCCAAGAGGATTTAGGAGCATCATGCTCCATAGGAGAGGCCTTTGGACCATGTCAGGGACAAGAGAAGGCCAACCGATGAAACAAGAGGTGCATCCTAGAGAGGTATGACAACCACAGCAATGGGCGCCCTACCTTGCTTTGCTCAAGGAGCCGCCGAGGGAACAGAGGGTGTCGACACAGGCTGGGAAGTAGGAGCAAGTGGTGACGAATGAACATGAGAAGAGTGTGTCCCTTTCTCATAACAAGAGGGTCAAGGGATATTCGCCATGGTTGGAAGCTCGAAGGGAGGGCAGGTCACGAACTTCGACAGCATGTGTGTCTTTCCCTTGGCTGCGCTAGGCACAGTCTTAGGAACAGCAAACACCATTGGAGGTTGTACAGTCCTAGGCGGACACGGAGGTCGATTTGAGGGAGCAGTCTTAACCTCGGCCCCCGATGAGGGAGCATAAGGCACTACCCACTCCAAGACCAAAATCGATGGAGGAGGGGTTGATGCAGGAGGTGGCAACAAAACACTAGGTTGCACATATTTAGGTGTTGAATCCCCTGTCTTATTCTAATAGTAAGCACAATGCATCAAATCACCGCGATGAAGTATGGGCCCCACCGGAGCAGGCCAAATGTGGTCCAACAAAAAATCCCCATGGGCAATTAGGGGTCGGTATTTAGTATCTTGGATGACATGCATCGTGCCCTCATGGGGGAGCTTAAGACATTTGTGGACAACCGAAGGGACCGCCTCCATAGAAATCAGCCAAGGAATGTCGAGCTTATCTCAGAAGAGGTCTGATTCAGGAATGATCATGAACACGGAGGATACCTCCTTAGGTCCTACGAGGACCGTCAAGGTGATACTATCCAAGGGGCAGGTGGAGAACCCATCATGCATCCTCAAAGTTACGGGGCACTCATCATACGTTGGCCTATGCCAACTATTCACAAAGAGAGTCTCCTCTATGATAATGTTGACTCTGCTCGATGGGTCAACCATCACACTTGTGACAGTTTGGTCGTTCAACTTGGCAGGGACGTAAAGAGGAGCAAGCTCTCCGCAATACAAGGCATCCAAAGGGCTAAATGACACAGACAAGTCAGATACCTTCACAATCTGGGCCAAAGGTGAGCTAATAGGGGTGATGGTGACCATGTTCACATATGGACCATCGTCTAAGGAAGGATCCAATGCAAAGATAAAGTTTGTTGAATGCGAAGGGAAAGGATCAGTATGAATCTAAGTCATTGTTAGTTTTATCAACAGACTTGTTTTATTTGTGCTTTCACGCATCCACCTTGATTGCACAATTGTCAATGTGTTATTGAACAACATGTCGAAGATGATAACACCACTCAATGTCGTGACCAAGCACATGGTGATAATGGCAGAAATTTGATCCATCATACCAGAGAGGTTAGGGTCGACTATCAAACAGCGGTTTAATCTCTGGAAGGGTGATAAGGTTGTCTTTCAACAATCATTACATTATGCTTAGATAAGAGTCATTCAATTTAGTGAAAACTCTATTCTACGGTGAGGTTTGTCTGGTAGCTATCGGAGGAACAGCCATGACATTAGCCACTGTTGTATTCTTTCTAGACCCTTCTATTGATGTACCTACAAAGGACCCACCACAAGGGTTTGAAGTGGCGTCTCTGAACTGTGATACAATGTGTTGGTAATCCATAAGAGCATAGCACATGTTTGCAAAGTTTTGATATCGATTAAGGGACGGTTTCTATCTCAATGTTGGTTGCAGATTGTTGATGAACATTCTCTACAGGTTGTTATCTAGTAGGGAAAAGGGGATCCTAGTGGAGATTGTCTGGTACCTTGAGATGAAATCTGTGACCTTCTCATTAGGCTTTTGTTTATAATGAACAAGGTCAGCAAGAGTGACCCTGCTACCAATGTTCCCCTAAAACCGCTTGAGGAATAGATCCATAAGCTAATCAAAGGTACGAATGGAATGATCAAGCAAAGAGCTATACCATTCTAACGCTGTCCCTTTGAGGAAACGCGAGAACAACTTGAGCAAAACAAAATCGAGACTATGGTAATCACTACACATAGTCATGAAGGATTCTATATGGATATTTGAGGTCCCCATCACCATTGAACCTATCAAACTTCAAAGATTTAGCAGCAGTAGGAAGGATAGTGTTCAAGATGGTGATATCAAGGGGACTCTTCCTATAATACGCAGGTACAGATGATTGACCAGAAGCAGAGGCTAAGTTTGTCAGCTGCAACTGCAATTGTCCCATGTTCTGCAAGATTGTATTCAGGACGAGATTAGAAGGTGAAGGAGGTGGAGGTCGACCAGATTCGCCGCCACCTCCACCAGAACCTCCAAAAGGACTAGTACCACCGGAATATGTAGTGCTAGTGCTAACCGTAGATATGAGTTGTAGCGGAAGCAAAGGTTGAGCCACTAGACATACCCGTATAACCCAGCGAAGTAGTAGAGGCATTGATGCCATGAATAGTGGGCCCAGGGTCGACCATATGCACTATCAAACAAGGTATGTTGACACTCAACTGAGAGCCACAGATATCGGACTGGCCATCATGAGGAGAGGCATCTCCTAAGGGTACATGACTCTTCACAATCACGAACAACGCTCTTAGCATCTCTAGACCTCTCTTATTCGAGATGAGCATATCCCTCACGGTATTAACTATCTTCCATGCTTGGGGGAGAACATTCTCTCGATTAAGGAACCCTTCAAAGTCTCTCAAGTTCTCCTCTAAAGACTGGATCCGGTCAAAATCGATAATGGCAGTGAAATCATGGTCAACAATAGGAGGAGAAGGTGGCAAAGAGTTCGTTGGGAAATTGTTCTGAGAACTAGCAGTTGAAGAACCACCCATGAAAGGGATCCTAAGAGCATGGGAAGTGAGAACCTCATTCAGGTCAAAAGAAGGATCCTTGTTCATCGTGTCGGGTAGAGGAGGACTGTAACGATTAGGAGGGAAACTCTGCCTAGACGACCTCCTAACTACGACACATGTGCTAGTCTAGGTTGTAAAGCTCATAGACTCGCTTCCCAATGTTAAGACCACGCTATAGGGACACGAGATGTTGTGACCTCGGGCAAAGTTTAAAAATGAAGCTAGGATAAATACAAATGAGCTATACTATATACAAATGTTAAAACAAAGATTTTTTTGATTTTTTTTTTATTGATTGATTTTTAAATTAAGTTTGGTTTTAACTAAATGAATGCAATGATCTAAATGACAAATGCGGAAAAATAAAAAGAAAGTTGCTTTCACGTCGGGTTCACCAAAATGTAACAGAGGAAATTTGCTACCTCAAAGATGATAAGTCCTTAAGAACAAACTATCCCTCTGATACCTCCTTGAATTGGCACTAAGATGAGCTAGGGGATAACAGAATTATGCTAAGATGTCAAAAATCTGAGAGGACTCTCTGGATGGCTCTACTAAGCCTTTGTACTCAGGATGAGCGTGCGGAGCTGGGACACTAGCACGGTGCATTGTCATCCTACACGGATGAAGTGCAGAGTATGAGCAGAAAATTTCAGACGAACCCACAAAACTTAGAAAGTAATAGAAAAGTGCTAAAATGAACTGATAACTTAGATTACGAAATGAAATGAGAAAATAAAAGAAAACGGAAAAATCTCACAAAATTTCCACGCTATGAAGCCTCCCGCAAGATAAATTCTTCCTCATGATGATGTACCTACACACATGCAAGAGAGAAAATCTTGGGGGTTGTGTTTTGGAGTCTGCCTAAGTTAGACCCCCGTTTTGGTGTTTCCACCTCCACGAACAACCCAAGAAGCCACAAGAATAATAATAATATGATAAAGAGGAAATTGGAAATAATGTAAAATGATAAATGATAACTTGGTAAATGAAAGGAAAAAGCGAGTAAGCTAAACTCCCCTTTCACAATACTTGTTGAGATGGTGGCATGAACTATCCGGAGAGCTACAAAAATGGTGGTGTCCACATGAGAAGTTGTAAAAGTTGTCCAAAGAAAATCTCCAAAAGCTTCAACCTGCAAAATTTTATCAACTTGCCCAAGGAATCCATTAAAATGCCTTGGAAATTGATAGATAAATGCCCTGGAAGGAAACCGGACATAGGTGGGTGCATGCAAAGGCGTTACGATTCCTTCCGGGCGTAGGTGTAATGCTCAAACGACCACCTGCGGACTATCAGATTCGCGGGACGCTAGCGTGTCGCGCGGACGTCTCCACGTTGCACCTGAGTCCCCGAAGGTGATAGGTCGACAGGGTTGGTAATGCATTTGCTTGAAGCTGAGAAGGATGCTCCAAGTGGACAAAAGGACAAAGGTGGCGAAGGCTGACCTCCGATGATATGGAGGAAGGTGTCATTTTTCACATTAATCACAAGGGGTGAGATTTTTTATATTACATATTCTTCAAAATGAAATAAAAATATGAGGAGATTTTTGCTTCATTTCCGCATAATCTTCCCATGTAGCAGAATCCTCTGCATATTGATCCCACTGGACCTTACACTGCAAAACCTCTTTTTTGTGCAAGTGGAGCTTGCATGTTTCAAGTACTTTGAGAGGCTCGACTATTACCACTCTTGGGTCTTGTACTTGCAAGGCATTCCAATCAATCACATGATTATCCCCAAGTATGTATTTCTTAAGGTATGATACATGAAAAACATTATGCATCCTAGCAAGAGTTGGCAGCAATGCTATTCGGTAAGCAACAGGATTAATTTCTTCGAGGACTTCAAAAGGACCTACGAAACGCAATGCTAGTTTGGATGACTTTCCAAACTTAATAGAACTCTTTCGAGGGTTAACCCTTAGCAGCACTTTTTCTCCTACTGAATAATGTCTTGGTACACGCTTGGAATCTACATCTCTTCTGACTTTCATTAGCTTATGCTAATCTTTGTTTGATGATTCCAACTTGCTCCTCCATTATGCTAACATGTCAGGTCCAAGATTTACCCTATCCTCAAGCTTATCCCAACTTATAGGAGTTCGACACTTCCTTCCATACAATGCCTCAAAAGGAGCCATCCTAATTGTAGAGTGGTATGAGTTATTATATGCAAATTCTACCAAGGGTAAGTAATCTTCCTACTTGTATTGTTGATCCATGCAGTACATTCTAAGCAAATCTTCCAATACTTGGTGTACCCTCTCAGTTTGACCATCAGTTTCGGGATGATATGTTGAACTTATACTCAACTGAATACCAAGTGAGGAAAATAAGGTTTGAGAAAACCTAGACGTTACACGAGCATCACTATCAGAAATTATCTTTTTCAGGAATTTCATGCAATCTAAACACTTCTTGTATAAACTTTCATGCTATAATAGGTGTCCCATCAGTCAAATTCCCTAGAATGAAATGTGCTACCTTAGTAAGCTTGTCCACTATTACCAAAATGGCATTATGCTTATTCCTTGACATAGGTAAACCTTGCACAAAGTCCATACTAATGACTTGCCACTTCCTCTTTGGAACTTTGTGAGGATATAACAATCCTGTTGGATGATGATGTTCGGCCTTTAGTCTTTGACACTCCAGACATCTTGCCACAAACCTTGCAGCATCCCTTTTCATTCCTTTCCAAAAATACAACGGCTTAACATCAACCAACATCTTGGTTACTCCAGGATGTCTAGAATAGGGTGTTGTATGGACTTCCTTCCATACTAAATCTCTTAATTCTCCAAAGTTGGGTACATAGAGTCTCCCTTTAAATCTTAATCACCCATTGGATTCAAAAAGATATCCTTCATACATTGGGTCTTTTGGATTAATTGAAAGTGCTTCCTTGATCTTCTCATAGTACTCATCACCCTTATATTTTTGCAATGCTTGACCCTTAAAATCTATTTGGATAGTTATCACTGAAGAGATATGTCTCCTTCTACTAAGGCCATCATCAACTCTATTCTCCTTTCCTTTGATGTAATTGATGTTGAAATTATAATCAGATATCAATTCCAACCATCTTCTTTGTCGAGCATTCAGATCTGGTTGGGTAAACAAATACTTCAAACCGTGATGATCGGTTTTCAATTCAAAAGGTTTGCCTAATAGATTGTGTCTCCACATTTTCAAAGCATGGACAACTACATCTAACTCTAAGTCATACGAAGCATAATTCTGTTCATGTGGTTTTAACTTCCTTGACTCATAGGCTATGACCTGCCCTTCTTGCATCAATACTCCACCTAAACCTTCTCTTGATGCATCTATGATGACTTCAAATTCACCATTTGGATTTGGTACTCTTAATATAGGATTTGTAGTCAATTTCTCCTTGAATTGGTCAAATGCTACGTGATATTTTTCTGACCACTCAAACTTCTTCACTTTTCTTTGTAATGAAGTAATAGGAAAAGCTATTTTGGAAAAAAATTCCACAAACTTACGATAATATCCAGCCAATCCCATAAAGCTTCTAACTTCTGATACATTCTTTAGTGTTGGCCATTCAATTACTACCTTAATCTTAGCAAGATCAATTGATATTCCTTCAAATGAGATTACATGACCCAAATATTGCTTTCTTTTGGAAGAATGAACACTTGGAGAGTTTCCCATATAACTTTTGCTCTCTTGACTTTTGTAGGACAACTCCCAAGTGTTGAAGATGCTCTTCTTTATTTTTGGAATATATAAGAATATCAACCAAAAAGACTAACACAAATTTATCCAAAAAATCTCTAAACACACTATTCATCAAGTTCATGAATGTTGCAGGTGCATTCGTTAATCCAAAGGGTAGGACTGTGAACTCATAATGACCATATCTTGTTCTAAAAGTAGTTTTGAAAATGCCCCCATCCTTGATTCTTAACTGATGATATCTTGATCGTAGATCAATCTTTGAGAATATCGTTGATCCTCGTATTTGATCAAATAGATCATCAATATGTGGCAACAGGTACTTGTTCTTTGTTTTTGCTTTATTGAGCAGTCTATAATCTATGCACAAACGTAGTGTACCATATTTTTTCTTCACAAAGAGCACTGGTGCTCCCCAAGGTGAAACACTTGGTCTAATCAACCTTTTAGACAAAAGTTCCTCTAATTGAGTTTTTAACTCCATTAGTTTTGTTGTAGTCATCCTATAAGGAATCTTTGATATTGGTTCTGACCCTGGAATAATGTCAATGGAAAAATCAAACACTCTTTTTGGAGGCAATCCAGTTAATTCATCTGGAAATACATCCACATAATCTCTAAGTGTAGGATACTTTTCCATGTCTGAATTTCCTAGTTCTTTAATCTCACCTTCCTCTCTTTCTTCACAATCTTGAGGTCCAGAATATTTCACATCATCTTGAGTTATGAATTATTTGTCTCCCTCAAGTTGTTCCAATTTGATGGCAAAAATTTGACATCCCTTCTTCTTAGCTTTGTGCAATTGTACAACATAAATTTGTCGCAACTTAACTTTTGTAGGAGTTCCTTGAATAAATACCCTATTTCCTTGGTCATCTAGATATTCTATTATTTTGTTATAGCAATCCACTTTGGCTATGTGTCTCCACAAACAGTTCATTCCTAAAATAACATCATAAGAACCTAAGGGTGCTACATACAAACTCACTTCTGAGGAAAACCCCCGAAATTGTATCCTAGCCTCAAGTAGACATTGTTCCACCTTAGCTCTTGTCTGGTTTTCATATTCCACAATCCAAGAATTTGCCATATATCCAGTTTTTCTACATATCTTACTAACTATCCTAGGTGAAAAAAAATCTCTATAGCCCCAGTATCAATTAAAATTGAAATAGGTGTTCCAAACAAAATACCTGGAACTTCTATGGGAGTGATTTGGTACTCCACCTGCCAGTTGTCCAATGCAGCATGGATCTTCTGTTGAAAATCTTCTCCTTGAGAAGGTAAAGGATTCCCATGTGGTTGTATCCATGTTGATTTGTTCGGACACTGGTTTGCATAATGATCTCCTCCACATGTGAAACATCCTCTTAGCGGCCCGCTCCTTGGTTCAGACTTTTCAGTACAGTTATCACTATTTTTCCAGTTGTGGTTCCCTTTACAATCCTTCCTTGATTCATTTTTATAGTTGCGATAACTTTTATTTCCTTTCTTTTGGTAATCTTACACACCACTTGGCTTCTTGGACAATTGATTATCCTGCGACCACTTGAACCTTTTCTGACTTCTCTCCCTATAGTTGGAAAGGACTTGAGCCTTTGCTCTTGTTTTACCATTTTTTCATACACAAAGTCCATTGTTGCAGGACCGTGTACATCCACTTCCCCTCCAATCTAAGCATTGAGACCCATGATGAACTTTATTATACGGAAATGTTCATCCTTCTAATACATTGGTACATATTTCAGCAAACGAGTGAACTTCTCCCAGGAATCATTCACCATAGCGTCCCCTTTTCTCAGATTTTGGAAATCAATTAACTTTTGGTCATAAAACAATTGTGGTAACCACTATTTGCGGAATAGATCCACAAACTCAGTCCAAGTAAGGTTTAAGGAACTTAATCCAAGTTCCATTTTCTTATTCATCCACCAATTGGATGCTTCTCCAGCCAATTGATAAGCTCTCCATATAGCCTTGGTAATTTCTGAGTAATTTATTATTTCAAAGTATTTTTCCATCTCTGTGAGCCATGCTTCTATTGCACAACCACTGGTAGTTCCTTCAAATTTTGGAGGAATGACTTTCTTCATATCATGAGATAACTCACTAGCAAGCTTTTTCCTTGTGTTGGTTTCCACCCTAGTTCTTGTTTCTTCATTTCCATGGTCACTTGCCTGTGATTGCTCATGGTTGTTTTCTCCTTCCTCATCTCCAGCATTTTTATCCTCTTGCCTATCTGTTTCTATTACCCATTTTTCTAAGTTCTCAATTCTTTTCCTACTTTCATCCATTATATCCAGGATTCGATCCAATTTTGTCTCAGTGTTATCCACACCTTGACCTTCCTCCTAACTACCCTCCTGGTTGGTTCTAGTTCTGACCATTTTTGTTGATTGTTTTCACTTGAAGTTTTCAGTCGAATTAGATAAAAAGATGTTCCAAACAGAAAAAGGCATCATTCATAAACATAAAGGACCTAAGAAACTTTATGCAACCCAAAGTTTTCTTTATTTTAATATGAATTTCATATATCCTATTGGTTACATGGAGTAACTATTCAAATAGTGAAGGGGTGAATACCCCTCAATTTCACTTCTAGATACATGATCAAGAGGGACATATTTCTTTGATTTTTGTTCAAAACCATAGTCATAGGGTAGATAACTCATTGATTCTTCTTCTGACACATAACTATGAGGTACATACCCTACTAATTCATCACTAGTGGAAATTGAAATTATTTCCAATAGAGTGGGTATACATGGGTCTTTACATATCATTTATAAACCAATACTCCACTCAGTAGGCATTTCTCTAGAAAGTGGTAAAGAGTTGGATATTATAGGAGAGACTGGAGGTACGAAGTTGATAGCTTCCTTCATCCTCCTTTTCTCCTGACGAACTCAAGACACAACATGACTAAAGGTTTCGGTGTCGCTCAACCAGATTACATTGTCATAGTTGGTTCCCTAAATATTTTTGGTAATTGATTCTCTTACCTTCTTGACCCTTAGGTAGCGCTCATTACCAATTACTGACTTCCTAGAAATTTTCCTGAGATGCACCATTCTGTCTCAAGAATAATCATTCATTAGATTCTTTCAAAGTCTTAGTGAGCTCATAGGTTCCAGTGTTAAACCTGGTGCTCAGATACCACATGTAACAACCCCCTTGTTCTACCCTTTTATTTACCATGTTTTATTCCACTAGTTAAAAGAAATGCATTGCCAAAATAATAAACTTTCTTGCATTGAGTTGTCATTGACGTCAACCGGTATTGCAGGCTACCGGTAGGGTATGTCAATATTGAAGAAGATTGAACCGACATAAGGAAAATTAATATGAAGGCGTGGAAGAACAAGGAGGTATTGAGACTGTCAGTAGTAACATCACCGGTAAGAGGTGATGTGAAGCTGTAACTGGTATGAGGGTTGGATGTTTGTGTGTGTTAATGTATGTGATGAAGAAGCAAAGTGACAAAGAGATCACTAATCACTGGAGCTGAAGTTGAGCTACCGGTGTAGTGTATATTGTCAGTTAGCAGTAGGAGAAGGTCTCACCAGTAAAGGCTTGTGCCGTTATGATTTTGATGAATGATCAGGTTTAAACCGACCCTGTGTCGGTAAGCTTAGTGTATGTCGATGTGATGCCACATGGAGCTGAGGTGGCGAGCATTTAGAGGTCAGTGAATTTTTCATCAACTCGGTTGTTGGAGTAGTTAGTCGACATTTAATGAAACAGCCACAAATCATGGGTTGATAACATATCAATGCGGCTCGAGGAAGAATGAATGACAGAGAAATATTAGGGAGTGGTTGGAGCCTAGATCAAAGAAAGGAAATCAGATTGCAAGATGACCTCGAGAAGGAAACAACTGGCTCATAAATGAGTCAACAGATTTCAAGGCCAAAAATCATGGTCAAGTTTGCTATTTTCTGCAAACACACTTTGGACAGATGAAAAGCACATGATGGCTTATTCCTCCAATGCGGGTGTGTGATCCAAGGCAGATCAAATCAGATTGGATGTAGATTTGGTCGGTAGAAGGAAATCCTAGCCACCCTCTGTTTGAATTGATTTTTGGCGAGAAAAGCTTTAGTTTAAAGATTGCGACCTAAGACAGATAGTGTTGTTGCCGAAGAGTGAAGGAGAGTGTGAAACTGTTGTCTGAGACCCGAAGAGATAAACACTTGAGTGAAGATTGTACCGGTAAGGAGAAGTAGGGTAAATGAGTGTAAGGAAAAAACTGATAGAGTGAGCATAGAATGCAGAGGTGAAAAACTGAAGGAAGTAATATCTGATAGAGAGTAACCAAGTGTGATTTGAATTCAGCAGAATAGAGGGAGAGAAGATTAAGAAGAGTTAGAACCAGTAGAGAGGCTAAGTGTCAATGTGCATTGAGCTGATACAAACGGATAAGTTAGAAACCAGTGGTGTAGAACTTTGAAGGGTTGCAAAACTTCATTTGCAGCGAGGATCTCATTTGTATAACTGAGTTTTAATATTGTTTTCACTGAGTAGGTACTTAGTGCAGGGGTTGTAGCTCCTTTAGGTTGTAGCCTATAAATTGTGCAGGGATTGGTGCTCCTTTGAGTTGGTGCTCATAAATCAGGGGTTGGTGCTCCTTGGGTTGGTACCCTAAAATTGTAATCAAATATTTTACATTGTGAGACTATATTGGAGCAGAAGATCTCTAGCAACTATTCTCACCGAGGTTTTTCCCACATCGGGTTTTCCTCGTATATCTAGTGTTGTGTGATGCATTCTTGTGTATGAGTTATGTTGATATTATAGCAAATCCTTTCACACACTTAGTCTGCACTATTTGAGCTACCAGTTAGTACTCAGATTGTTTTATCTAATACAAGTATATCCCTATTGGAGAAGAAGGGTTTAAATCATTGATTCACCCCCCTCTCAGTGATCCATTGTGTCCAACAATTGGTATCAAAACCTGGGTACCCTATTTTGTCAAAGCGTTCTCTAGTTTGGGTAGATCCTATTAAGTGTTCACAGTGGCAAGAAATGAATCAGCCTCCTCAAAAGCCCCTATGTTTGATGGTGTCAACTATGTTTTTTGGAGTAGAAGAATGGAAACCTATTTGTCCTCTCTAGGTTGTGATGTATGGATGTCGATTGTGAATGGGTATACAGTCCCTAATAATCCCCCTACTGATCCAGATGCTAAGAAGGAATATGAGAACAATGTTAAAGCTAAAAATGACATTCTTAGTGGGTTATCTAATAATGAGTTTGTTAAAGTCATGCACTACTCCTCTAACTTGGGATAAGTTGCAGAAGATATTTGAAGGCGATGCTAAAGTCAAGAAGCCAAAATACAAACATTGAGAGCACAACTTGAGGGTTTGAAGATGACAGATGAAGAGAAGATTGTTGACTATCTCCAAAGGATTGATGAAACAACAAACACCATTAGAGGGCTTGGAGAAGAAATAAAAGATGAGGTGGTAGTAAATTAAGTACTTATATCTCTCACACCTAAGTATGATACAAAGGTTTCAGCAAAAGAAGAAGCAAAAGATCTTAAAGTCTTTAAAATGGATGAGTTGTATGGTTCCCTAACTGCTTATGAAATGAGGACTGTCGGTACTGAGGCAGTGAAGAAAGAAGTTGCTTTCAAAAACTAAAGAAAAGGAAAAGAAGAGTCTTCTCATGATGGAACCGGTGAAGACTCTGATGATATCGTGGTAAACTTTGTCAGAAGACTCAAGACGGGTTCAGGCAAATACAAATGCAAACTGGCCCTGAAATGTTTCAACTGTGGAAAGATTGGACAATTTGTTGTCAAATGTCCCTATGCTGATAAGAATGAAGATGATCAACCAAGTGGTAGTAGATCATACGATAAGCACAAGAAGAAGAATGTTTATGGGTATGGTAGAAGAGGAAACTAAAATCAGAACAGTCTTTACACACATGAAAATGATACCACAGATGAGGAGAGTGTCTCATCAGATGACTGTTGCAGTGAAAATGATGTCAGTGCAACCCTTTTCATGGCTCAAGAGGTTCCGGTACCTAAAGAAGGAGAAGAGGAAGAGCAAGAAGGAGAAGTAGATCTTGAAGTAGAGCTCATCAGTGCCTTGGAAGTGCTGAAGAAAACAAGAAGAGATTTGAAGAAGGTGAAAAAGGTTGTAGTTGAAGAATAAGAGATGTTGGAGAAATCTCTTGAAGAGTCCAAGAAAACAATTGCAAATCTAAAACTTCAATTAGAGGAAGTCAAGAGAATATGTGAAGTTACTAGCACCGGTTTGAGTAAAAAGGAGAAGGAGCATCAGAACCTAGAAGAAGAAATTGTCAAGCTCCGGAAGGAATTAAAGAAAAGCAAGGAAGAAATGAAAGTGAGAAGCAAGTATGAAGGCAGCACCAAAGTTTTAGACAAGATGTTGAGCAAACAGAAGCAATCTAAGGATATCGGTGGCTTAGGATTTGAAGAGGGTCAAAGTTCAAATAGCAAAGATACATCTGGAAAAGAGATATTGTTTACTTCTTTAAATGAAGGTGAAGAGAAGAAGACATTCATGGTAAGCAAGGATACCGGTAAGAAGACATATGCAGATGTTGTTAAGAACCGCCACACAAATCGGTATACACAATCAATGAACCGGAGGCCATACTCAATGCACCGACATGCAGATCCAAGGAGAAATGCAAGAGTTGATTATGAGGGATTCACTAGAGTTAGCAGCATGAAAGGAAGACCCCCGATAAGGCAATCATCTGCAGGACCAAGACAATCCAACCGGTATGTTTCAAATTTTCATGGTTATTGTCACCAGTGTAATAAGTTCGGTCATAGAATGGCAGATTGTAGGAAAATGAATGTCAACCCCAGTTTTGAGAGTAGAAACTCATTTGCTGCATTACAAAGTACAAATGTCATGTTATAATTGTAATGAGTTTGGTCATAAGAGTTATGAGTGTAGGAGAAATGTGCAGATGTCCTACAAGAATGCTTTGGATACATCTTTCAATGCTAATGTAAAATGTTACAAGTGTCAAAATTTTGGTCACATAGCAAGGCATTGTAAGCTAAGAGCTGACAAGCAAAAGAAAACAGTGCCAGAACAGAAGATAAAGACTAAGTCGAAACTCAAGATGACAGAAGAGGAGAAGAAAGAAGAGAAACGGGTTTGGATAGAGAAGGAGAAAAACAAGACAGTGTCAAGCTTGATTGTGCAGACTGCTCTACATGCTAAAGGGAATAATTTATGGGTAGTTGATAGTGGTTGCTCAAATCACATGACCAAAGACAAGAAAAAGTTTATCAAGCTTGATGATTGGAATGGTGGTTCCATCCGTTTTGGTGACAACTCCTCCATCAAGATTAAAGGTCGTGGTACATTGAATATTGATGGCAAGCTTAAGGCTCATGATGTGTACTATGTGGAAGGACTGAAGCATAATCTCCTAAGTGTAAGGCAGATGTGTGACAAAGGGTACAAGTTCATATTTGACTCTACCTGTTGTCAGATAAGAAAGTAGAGTATCGGTCAGGTTGTGGCAGAAGGAAAGAGAAGAGATGGTAATGTCTACAATCTAAAGGAACGCTATGAGTCCCAATGCATGATGGGACAAGTTGATGAAAGCTGGTTGTGGCACAGGAGATTAGGTCATGTGAACTTTGACAATCTGGTGAAGATAAGCAAGAACCGGTATGTAAGAAACATTCCAAAAATAACAAAACCAACAAGTACTTTTTGTGATGAATGTATCAAAGGCAAGCAAATCAAATTAAGTTGCAAAACAAAAGAGTACAATACCTCAAGAACTCTAGAATTAGTGCATATAGATCTGTGTGGGCCATCAAGGACAAGGGCTCTGACCGGTGAGAGATACTTCATGGTGTTCATTGATGACTACTCAAGGATGACTTGGGTGACATTTTTGCATGAAAAATCATAGGCATTTGAAAGATTCAATATTTTCAGAAGGATGGTTGAAAATGACAGTGGACACCGTTTGAAGTGTTTAAGATCAGACCAGGGTGGAGAATATTCTTCAAATGAGTTTATTGACTACTGTGAGAAACATGGAATCCGGAGACAATATTCAGCAGCAAGAACACCATAGTAGAATGGTGTGGCAGAAAGGAAGATTAGGATAGTAAAAGAAATGGTTAGAACAATGTTGAATGACGCTAGCTTACCAGATACATACTGGAAGGAAGCAATTCATACTGTTGTCTATACATTAAACTGGGTATAGCTAAGAGTAAACAGTAGAATGACTCCCTATGAGCTATGGTACAACCAGAAACCATCACTCAAGCATTTTAGAGTGTTTGGAAGTAAGTGCTTCATTAAGAGAGATGCAGATGGATTAGGAAGTTTTGATTCCAGAAGTGATGAAGGAATATTCTTGGGCTACTCAACCAAGAGAAAAGCCTACAAATTCTACAACAAGAATTCGAGAAAAATGGTTGATAGTATAAATGTGAGAATAGATGAAGACCTACATAAGAAAGAATCTACATTGGCACCCTATATTGATGTGTCAGATGATGAGCATGAAGATCAATCTAAAAATGGACCAGTAGAGGAAGCACCAAGCAAGAACTCCAACTGGTATGTGCAGAAGAATCATCCGGAAGAACAGATCATAGGAGACAAAAATGAAGGTGTGCAAACCAGAAGAAGACTAGCCCAGAATGATGAGCAAGTAAATTTCTGCCTCATGACATAACTAGAACCCAAAACTTTTGATCAAGCTAGCAAAAGTGAGAACTGGGTAGATGCCATGGATGAAGAGTTGACACAAATTGAGAAGAATCAAACAAGGGAACTTGTTCCTAGACCGGTAGACAAGAATGTCATAGGTACCAAGTGTGTCTACCGGAATAAGATGAATGAAGATGGCAAGATAATCCAGCATAAAGCAAGGTTAGTTTGCAAAGGGTATGCTCAAGTGGAAGGTATTGACTTTGAAGAAACATTTGCACCGGTCACTAGGTTAGAGGCAATAAGAATGTTTTTAGCTTTCTCTGCCTATAAAGGTTACAAAGTCGACCAAATGGACGTCAAATCTGCCTTTTTGAATGGTAACCTTGAAGAAGAGGTATATATAGAACAACCTTAGGGTTATCTTTTACATGATGATGAGATTTTTGTATGCCGGTTGAAGAAAGCTTTATATGGTTTGAAGCAGGCTCCCAGAGAATGGTACTCCCGGTTGGATAAATACTTGAAGGAGCAAGGATTCCACAAAGGGAATGCAGATAGTAATTTGTATGTCAAGGTAAATGGAGATCACATGATTATAGTGGTTGTATATGTGGATGATATTATCTTTGGTGGGGACAAGGACATCATGTGCAAAGAATTTGCAAATCAGATGAAGACATAATTTGAGATGTCCATGCTGGGTGAGTTGTCATATTTTCTTGGTTTGCAGATCTCACAGCATGAGAATGGAATTTTCATTTCCCAAACCAAGTATGTGAAATACATGCTGGAGAAATTTCAAATGGAGGACAACAACCTAGTAAGTACTCTCATGGTTACTGGTTGTAATTTGAGCAAACTAGATAAGTCACGGGAAGTTGAGCAAACATTGTATAGGTCTATGATTGGTAGTTTGGTATATTTAACAGCATCTAGAGTGGATATTATACAAGTTGTTTGCATGGTAGCAAGATTCCAAGCTGCTCCTAAACAGTCTCACCTAAATGCGGTCAGAAGAATCTTCAGATATCTGCAAGGAACTATTAGCTATGGCTTGTGGTATCCAAAGAAATGAGACTTCTCTTTGTAGGCTTATATTGATGCAGATTGGGGAGGAAGTATTGATGACCAGAAAAGTACAAGTGGATGCTCTTTCTACTTAGGAGACCGGTTAGTATCATGGCACAGTAAGAAGTAAGACTCATTGTCATTATCCACTGATGAGGCCGAATATATAGTTGTTGCTACATGTTGCTCACAGGTGCTATGGATGAACCAGACATTGAAGGACATGCAGGTAGAGATATCGGATCCTATTCCAATCTGTTGTGATAACTCAAGTGCAATCAACATCTCCAAGAATCCAATAATGCACTCAAGAACAAAACACATTGCAATCAAGTATCACTTCTTGAGGGAGAAGGTAGCTAACAAGGAGGTCATTGTTGGATATGTTCCCACTGGTGAGCAGATTGTTGACATATTTACCAAGCCACTTCTTTTGGGCCCATTTGAATACTTAAGGCAAAAGATGGGAGTAGTCCCACCATTCGGCAGCACTTAAATGTGTAGGAGGATGTATGGTTTAGGGGGAGTCAACAACTGTTACTATCTTATGACTCTTGAATCATGAAGCATGGGCACAGGGGGAGAATGTGTCCTAACCGGATGTAGACAAGGGAGAGATTGTTTGTGTCAGACTAAGGTTTCCTTTCCCATTGTTGTCAAAGGGGAGAGAAGCGGGAAGAGATAATGTTGACATCAATGCCAAAGGGGGAGATTGTTGGCATTGAGTTGTCATTGATGTCATCCGGTATTGCAGGCTGTCGGTAGGGTATGTCAATATTGAAAAAGATTGAACCGACATAAGGAAAATTAATATGAAGGCATGGAAGAACAAGGAGGTATTGAGACTGTCAATAGTAACATCATCGGTAAGAGGTGATATGAATTTGTGTGTTGGCATGGTAAGTTGTAACTGGTATGAGGGTTGGATGTTTGTGTGTGTTAATGTATGTGATGAAGAAGCAAAGTGACAAAGAGATCACTAATCACCAGAGGTGAAGTTAAGCTACCGGTGTAGTGTATACTATTGGTTAACAGCAGGAGAAGGTCTCACCAGTAAAGGCTTGTGCCGGTATGAGTTTGATGAATGATCAGGTTTAAACCGAACTTGTGTCGGTAAGATGAGTGTATGTCGATGTGACGCCACATGGAGCTGAGGTAGCGAGCATGCAGAGGTCAGTGAATTTTCCATCAACTCGGTTGTTGGAGTAGTTAGTCAACATTAAATGAAACAGTCACAAATCACAGGTCGATAATAGATCAATGCAGCTCGAGGAAGAATGAATGACAGAGAAAGATCAGGGAGTGGTTGGTGCCTGGATCAAAGCAAGAAAATTGGATTGCAAGAGGACCTCAAGAAGGAAATAGTTGGGTCATAAATGAGTCGACAAATTTCAAGGCCAGAAATCATGGTCAGGTATGCTATTTTTGGCAAACACACTTTGGACAGATGAAAAGAGTGTGATGGCTTATTCCTCCAATGCAGGTGTGTGATCCAAGGTGAATCGAATCAGATTGGATGCAGATTTGGTCGGCAGAAGGAAACCCTGGCCACCCTCTATTTGAATTGGTTTTTGGCGGGAAAACTTTAGTTCAAAGATTGCAACCTAAGATAGATAGTGTTGCTACTGAAGAGTGAAGGACGATGTGAAATTGTTGTCTGAGACCCGAAGAGATAAACACTTGAAGTGTTTATGAGTGAAGACTGTACCGGTAAGGAGAAGCAGGGTAAACCAGTGTAAGGAATAAACCGATGGAGTGAGCATAGAATGCAGAGGTGAAAAACTGAAGGAAGCAATATCTGATAGAGAGTAACCAAGTGTGATTTGAATTTAGCAGAATAGAGGGAGAGAAGATTAAGCAAAGTTAGAACCAGAAGAGAGGCTAAGTTGCAGTGTGTATTGAGCTGATACAAACTGGTAAGTTAGAAATTGGTAGTGCGAAACTTTGAAGGGTTGCAAAACTTCATTTGCAGCAAGGATCTCATTTGTATAACTGAGTTTTAATATTGTTTTCACTAAGTAGGTGCTTAGTGTAGGGGTTGTGGCTCCTTTAGGTTGTAGCCTATAAATTGTGCAGGGGTTGGTGCTCCTTGGGTTGGTGCCCTAAAATTGTAATCAGATCTTTTACATTGTGAGGCTGGATTGGAGTAGAAGATCTTCAACAGCTATTCTCACTGAGGTTTTTCCCACAATGGGTTTTCCTCGTGTATCTGGTGTTGTGTGATGCATTCTTGTGTATGAGTTATGTTGATGTTATAGCAAATCCTCTCACACACTTAGTCTACATTGTTTGAGCTACCAATTAGCACTCAGATTGTTTTATCTAATACAGGTATATCCATGTTGAAGAAGAAGGGTTTAAATCACTGATTCACCCCCCTCTCAGTGATCCATTGTG